>NC_056741.1:448246507-448382674 GCF_019279795.1 Protopterus annectens | reverse complement strand
GTCCTCCCTGTGGTTGCGTGGGTTTCCTCTGGGTGCTCCGGTTTCCTCCCACATCCCAAAGACATGCTGTAGGTGGATTGGACACACTAAATTGGCCCTAGGTGTGACTGCGTGTGTGTGCCTTCTGTGGAAGGTTGGGCGCTGGGCTGGCAACCCAACACCGTAAAACTCCACTGCCAATCATGAGTGGACAGGTGATCCGCTGTGGCGACCCCTAACTGGGAAAAGCCAGAAGATGATGACTGCAAGAAGGGGTTCACAAAACAGGCAACAGGGGGGTGGAATTTACTGGAGAAAACTGGCAAAGGAACCAAGGTACTGGGAGCAAATAACTAGAGATGGAATGGTAATACAGTCGGATGAGGCCAAGATGACATCTGGACCACAGGCTAGAGACGGCTTTCTATTACTAGTGACTGATACCAGAGTATAGACAAACAAAGGCATAGGGGAGTCTGTGGTGAAAAACCTGCATTTTTAGTTGATTCTAGAACAGAAGCTGCCATTAAAAAAGGAATAATTAATAAGGGATATAAAATATTGCACAATAACAAGGGAACAATGGGAGGACACAATTATTGCTACCAAGTATGCAACAAAGTCCAGAAGGTTTAGGGTTTTTGCTTGGAACAGACAGGCTTCCCTTCCATGAAGTATTCAAATTCCTGGGTAAAAGAGGAAGAAATATGGAATTGGTCAAGGAAGATTACATTCTGCCAGCTCCCAGATACAGCAGAAATTATCCAAACACGTCTTTACTCTTTTACAGACAGCAAACCAAAACAGACATGGATAAGTAAAAAAGTGAGTTTAAAAATGTGTTTGGGAAGTAGCAAGGCAAGGGAAGAGGGGAGAAGTACTCGGGCCCAGAAGGCCTTTGAGCAATACTGACTACTGAACCTATACATCCTGTCTCACTTCGCCACAGTTTGGAAGCAGGCCAACATTCCCAGTATACCTTTGACCGACAGTGATCTTTCAGCTACCTAGGTCAGCATTTGATTTCTGAAGGGGCAGATAGGATCCCTAAAATATGAAGGCTGATGGAGACCATACTGAGATTTCAGTTACTGTCCTGAGGCCTTAAAGTCAGACATCTCTGAACATAGCAGGAACAAGGTACTGAAGCCTACATTGCTTCGGCCTATCTCTATCTCCACCCCACCCCCCCAACTGGGCTTCCTCTTCAGATACCCTGGTTCAGTTAGCCAAAACTCAATGTGTTACTTGAAATCTAGGAGGTCTGAGCCAGATATGTCATTGGTGTCACACATTCCTTTTAAAAAGAGAATGGTGGAACCCCTTGAGGGAGAATCAGACACTTCTGATTCTGAGGCTTATGAACTGTCTTATGTGGGAAAGGTTTCCTTCACTCGAAGCCCTAGACTTGGACACTGAAGACGCTTTGTCCTGTACCTCCCAGTCAGGGGGACTTCTTTGAGGACACACTAGGAATCGCATCCTGAATTATACGGAAAACAGAACTGTACATTTTAGTGAGGGTGTGCACACAGCTGCTGCCCTGGCTTTTAGGGCTTTAAACTACCAGTCCCACATGTTCTCTTACCAACAAACATTGTTGGGAACAGATAAGAGCCAAAGTAGAGCGGATCTGAAATGAAGATATGAAGCAGTTGTTGTTGGACCTTTATGATCTGTCTTATGTCGCCAAACACTCCAAGAAATGTGGCTGTGACACAAACACTCAAGACTCCAAGAAATATAGCTGTGATGCTGTAAGCTGCATACTACAGTGAAGCACCCACTGAGTCAGTCATTTGAAGGCATGTTTGGTTGACGAAGTCATGGATCCATAATGTCCCCTGCACAAGAGGTGTAAATGAAACTAGAGGAGAAAGATAGAACTACCCAATCTGCTAGCCATTTTTTTTCTACCTTTATCCTAAGTATTTCAATACTTCATGGAAGGGAAGCCTAAGCAACAGTTCTTTGTCCAAGAGTGCATTAAATATATTCTCTTCAACATTTTCAAGTAAGGGCTGAAATCTGATCCATATGCATCTACTCAACACCGAGCAAGAAAATGCTGCTCTACTGCAGGTGCCCACTGCACTTTAACGACACTTCGCTGTGTGCTTGACAAATATGAAACTGATTATGCTTGATTATGTTTTCTTTCAAGTTAGCATTGGGACAACTAGGGTAACATCCTCAACTTGTTTATGGCATTCACCCCCCACACACACATTTGGTAAATGATCAAACAAAATACAGGATGTCTGGTGTATGTACCCTTTTATCAAAATGGTCTAGGATTCTGCCTTCATTGTTTTCAGGGACATGTTCAATCCTGGGGCCACCTTTGACCCTCTGGCAGCCTCTAGGAAGATTACTGCTGGGTCTACTGCAGGGATTTTATACTTGGTATTTATACTCTTCCCCGGACCCTATAATCCCTATCAGTATTTTTGGCGTGGGCAAGTGAGAGGCTTGATTTAAGAATGCCAAGACAGGTGAGTCTTCAAATGCTAAAAGGACAGGGGGAGCTGCAAGCAGTTTAGGTTCTTCCATGTCCGCATATGAAATGCTCCTTCACTAAATGTAATGCATTTCAAAAAACTACACTGTCTAGCAAGTAGCAAAAGGAGATGGTCTCTTGGTCACCTGTCTTGTACCCTTTGAAGAGGAGATCTGAGAAAAGTCAAGCTCTCTCCGCTGAGGTCTGATCCAGAAGAACTAGACAGATATAACTCTCTACCTTTACTAGAAAGGGAAATATCAAAGACAGTGGGTCATATGGGTTGAGTATTGGCTTTTTGTCAAGTTGCTACAAACTCTCTTGTGAACCCTCTACAGCTGAAATTTAAAGACAAAAAGGTGGTAGAAATGCCTCAGCCTCATGCTTAGGGCAAACAATCACCAAGGAAGGCATGGGATCAGAATGCCCTGGTCTGAAAAACTGAACACACAAACCTTCTGAGCGGCCAACTATAAAAAATACTTGGTATGTCTGCTTATTCAACCCATTCTGAAGTATTTCACACAACCTTGAGACTGCAGACATCCCAACTGACTGAGACTCATCATCTGGCCTTGAAGTTGACAGAGTCCTGAGAGGCCAGCAAAACAGCAACTACTAAAGAAAGAATCGCACTATCTGCTGCAGAAGTCATCAGGACATGAGTGGATTCAATTTGGAAGTGCACAAGGGTAATCCTCACCACGACAAGGATTGTAAGACTCTGCAGTAATAAAGGAGTCAGATCTCACTCTCTGCTTACTATTTCTTTAACAGCTAACAGCACCCTTAATAGTCTTCTAACCCCAAAACACCACCCCCTAGTAGCTCATCAAAGGACTGGACAGTATAGATATCTAATTTCCTAACTTCTTTGTAGCCAACTTGGTGGAAACTGGCATCTTGAAACAATGTAGCAATTGCCTCACGTTAAACAGACAACCACTTCTTAAAGAAGCAGACAGTACACAAGAGGTGTATTTGCACAATGACACTGGCTAAACTCTCACATAAAAGCAGACCAGGTTGTCGAACCCACACACACACAGCACCCACCTCACATAGCACACACAGCACACAGACTAATGTATGCTGAGGGACTTAAAGCAATCTTCCTAAACAACAGTGATCACCTAGACCACCTGATGTCAAAGCTATGCCTCAACAAGCTCAAAGGAACTCAGAAAAACACAACACCTAACACCACAAATACAACTGCTCTCAGTGGAGCACCAAACACCAAGCCCCTAAGGCAAGCAAACACACTTCCCAGGACTCTAGTCAAAGGGGACTAATAATATAATAATATAGTAAGATATACTGATAGCCCCAATAAGAAGGCTGAGCAAGGAGAAAATAACAGTTGCTTATATGGAGCCAGGATCTACCAAGTCATGTATGCCCTCAAGTCATTACGCCACAGGCACCAGTATGACTCCATCATAGTCTATTGTAGGTGTAAATTACCTGAAATGTACCTCCCTAGACTATATGAAGAGACATTATGGAGCTTTCAGACTGCATGTCTCATTCTGGTATGAGTCTAGTACTGAGAAATATACTACTATCACAGAGGATGATGCCACAATATGAGCAAAAAATGATTGATTTCAACAGTCTGTTTGTATTTCTGGTGTCCTAAGGGGATCCAACATATTTCAGCTTGAAAAGATATGGTCAACAAACCATGTATTGCCAGGAATGGTCTGCACCTTTCCCCCCTAGGCTTTCAAATACTGGCTGAAACTTTATCCATCCCCACAGTGCCTTTTTAAGGCAATGACAAATAGACAAACCTACTGACACAGCAAAATCAACTCAACTGACCCTCAAGGTGTTACTGCTCAATGCCAGGAACCTAAATAAACTACACGACCTCCAAGCCTCCTTACACTCGAGAATATTGACATCTGTGCAGTTACTGAGTCATGATTTAAAGTGGCAGAGAGTACCCTGGCAGTGCAAGGCTTAAGTGCCTTCCACACTTTTAAACCAGTATCCACATAGACAAGGGCTAAAGGCAGAGGTGTCTCAACATACATCAGTAACAAACATACCTCTAGGGTGGTCCAACAGGATTATGTGCTGGAATTTCTCTATGTGCAGATCACCACAGACAAAATTCTGTTTCATATCCTAGCCAGCTATAAGGTCACCCTCAATGTCCAAGAAGCTCACAATGCACATGTGGACCTACTGGACTAATTTACCATCCAAACCAACATCCTACCCATAGGAGACTTAAATTACCCCTGTACAGACTGGGAATTCTACATGGCCTCAAATATACAGGAAAAGATATTCCTGGACCTTGTAAATACAAACACCCTTGACCAAATAGTGAATACATTCACTAGCAGTTTCAACATACTGGACCTTGAGCTCAAAAATATGGGAGAATGCAGCACCCTTCCCCCAGTGTCTCGTCCTCCCTGCTAAGGTCTAACCATAAAGCTGTCTCCTTCAAAACCAAAATCAATTCCCTAACTCCATTAAAACCAGTAACAGGAACTATTCCAATTCAAATTATCTTTTATTAAGTGATAGTTTGTCAAAATTCAATGTCCCTCCAAACCCGGAGAACACACTAACCTATGTTGAACTGCTCTCAGAAACTCTGTACAACCATGTCAATAGTTGCATACAGGCTGCTGTACCTACCAGAATTAAGCCTAGGATTAGCCCCATAAACAAACTATTCTGGTGGCATCCCATATTAAATGGGATAGAAAACCAAAGGCAAAAAATTACTGTAAAAATCAGGAAGGGTAGTTGCAATAAAGATAAGAGCTCTCTCAAACTAACTAACTTACAGGGATAATTAGGTCAAACAAAGGCAACCTTGAGGTTAAGATAACCTCCCAGGTGAAAGATAAGCAGGTGGCCTTCTTCAGCTACGTCAGAAACCTCAAGGGCAGCAAACTACAGTATGTGGAACTGGTGGGTAATGGTGCCACATTCACAGAGCCTGGTGACAGAGAACCTGTGAACAAATTAAGTTCCAACTTTAGCCCAAGTCCCACCCACAACCCCCCCCCCCCCCAAATACCCTCAAACATAACCACTTTAGCTATCAAGTACAGCTGTATAAAATCTTACCATAGTGGTAATTGTCCTCTTCACTGTTGCAGTACTCATTACATTAGGGATCCCCCTGCCAAGGCCAGCCCGATGTCCTGCCAGTATACCAAAGCCTTAGGTTGCTTTAAGGTACATCGTACATCACACATATGCTCCTCGCGTAGTGTAGGACAAAGGTGATGTCCAGATGTACCATCCTCAGAACTGACAGCCCCAGTAGGAAAGTACAGTTGTGTACACTTACCAAAAATGTAGATGTTCAAGTGTATTCACTGTTACATTCATTACATTTGGGTAATCTGCTGGTAGGTTGCCCTCAGTCGGCCTGATTAACAAAGTCTTGGGTCCTGCATCGGTTGCTGTCCCTTCTTCCATGACGTCAGGTCGTCAGTGGTATAAAACATGCAGCCGACACCATTATATCAGTTTTTCTTGCCCCAGATTGTCAGGTGCCCCCCAAATGGGGAGCAAAATATATATGCACGTAAATAATTTAAAACACAAACAATATACCTCCAAACAAAAGCAAATACACCAAAAAGGCTTTTAAGCATAGTAAAAGAAAGTAGAGGTATAGTAAGAGAAAAACAGGGGGGCTGGAGGGTGGGTAACCAGGACTGCAACAGTGAATACACTCGAACATCTACATTTATGGTAAGTGTACACAACTGTACTATGGTTTCACTGTTGCAGTCATTACATTTGGGTAGATTCCCAAAGCTATGGTTGGGAGGATGGAATTATACAGCATTAGGAGCAGCTATAAGGCCTTGCAGGACAGCAGTGGCAAAACCAGCTCTGGATTTAGAGAAGAGAGGTAAATGGTAATGTTTGGTGAACGTATGAACTGAGCTCCAGGTAGCAGCTTCTAGAATATCTCTAGTAGGAACCCCTCTGAGAAAGGCTGCAGAAGTAGATGCAGCCCTGGTGGAATGAGATCTGATCCCCTTGGGGATAGCTTTACCATGGTGCATATAGCAGAAACAAATACAATGGCTTATCCATTTGGAAAGAGTCTGCTTTGAAATAGCCTTTCCCCTCTATCCCTGCAGCAAATGCCACCAATAGTTGTTCAGATTTTCTTAGAGATTTTGTCCTGTTTAAGTAAAATCTAAGTTGTCTGTGTACATCCAATGAATGCAGAATCCACTCACCCATATTCTGTGGATTGGGAAAGAAAGTTGGCAGATGAATGGTCTGATTGAGAGCCACACTGGATACCACCTTAGGCATAAAAGATGGATTGGTCCTGAGAGAGACCCTTGTCCACATGAAAAATAATGAAAGGCTCCACTGCCATAACAGCCTGTAATTCAGAGATCCTTCTAGCTGAAGTGACTGCTAAAAGGAAAGCTGTTTTCCAGGAAATACATTTTAGGTCTGCAGTAGCAGCTGGCTCAAAAAGAAAGAGAGTGAGTTTTTCCAAAACAAAATTGAGGTCCCATGCAGGGGTTGGCACTCTCCTGGGAGGTCTTAAATTCTTGGCCCCTCTGAGATGCTGCTTTAGCAGAGGATGAGAGAAGAGGGGGAGGTTCTGTGTTGTAATGAGCTGAAATGGCAGAGGCATGGATTTTTATGGAAGAAAAAGATAGGCCCTTGTGAAACATCTCAGTTAAGTATTGTAGAATCTGAGGAATATTGGGCATTGCTGTGCTTATCCCTTGTGATTGGTTCCAGGCACAGAATTGTTTCCATTTGTCAGCATAAGATTTCCTAGTACTAGGCCTTCTAGCCTCCAAAATGACATCCATCACAGGTTTGCTGAGGGATGCCAAGGGTGAAATTAGATGAATAGCCACGCTGCAAGAGTCAAAGTTTGGAGCTGCGTGTGCAGAATTTGGTAGTTCTGATGAGACAGTAGGTAGGGTGAATGAGGCAGGTGCCAGGGAGGAAGGTGTGACACATTGCGCAGGAGTGGGTACCAGTGTTGGCGAGGCCAGTCTGGAGCAATCAGAATCATTTTTGGTTTGTCCTCTGTCTGACTTTTAGTAGAACTTTGGAGAGCAGAGACAGACCTGGAAAGACATAGACTGATAGTTTTTTTCAGCTGAATGATAGAGCATCCTCCTTCCAAGCTTTTTTGTGATGAATTCTTGTGCAGAATTTGTCCATCTGATAGATCTTTTTGCCTCACACCCCAGAACTATGTCTGGACTCCCCCATTTGCGTGTCAACATGTTGAAAATTTGTGGTTCCATTTTCCATTCATGTGGATCCATAAGATTTCTGCTTAGTTCATCTGCCAGAGTATTCAGCTTTCCTGGCAGGAACTGAGCTTGTAGTTGTATTGGGTAGGTCAAGGCCGTGTTCCACAATGCTATGGCTAGTCTGCAAAGGGGGTAGGAATGTGTACCCCCCCCCCGCTTGTTTATGTACCACATAACAGTGGTATTGTCGGTCTTTATCTTTAATGGTCCTGGATGAAGGTAGTCCTTGAAGACTGTCAGTGCATTCTGTACAGCTAGCATCTCTTTCTGATTGATATGAAGGTGCATTTGATTTGGGCTCCATTTGCCCTGAATGCACTTCCCCGCCAGATGAGCCCCCCAAGCATAGTCTGATGCGTCTGTAGTTAGAGTTTGGGTGGCAGGGAGTGGAGTGAATGGCTGTCCCTTGTTTTGGTGGCAGGCCTCTGCCCACCATAGGAACTCTAGTTGCAGGCAAGGTATGATAGGAATCATTGTTTCTAGGCTGTGACAATATTGATTCCATAAACTTTTTAAGTACCACTGAAGTTTCCTCATAAGCAGTCTTGCATATGTAATTAGAAGAATGCAGGAGGCCATGAAACCCAAGGCTTGCAGAATTTGTCTTGCAGATAGCAGATTTTTTGTGACCACCTGTTTGAAGTAAGTCACCAATTGAATTTGCTTTTCTGGCGTAAGGTAAGTCATCGGGGGCAGTTGTATTCAAGTTTGCACCCAGGAATATAATTTTTTGAGAGGGTACCAGTTGTGATTTCTTTTCATTTATGGTGTACCCTAGACAAGTTAGAACCCTTTTTACAAACGCCAGATGCTTTAGAAAAATGTCCTTGTTTTCTGCCTGAATTAGACAATCATCCAGGTATTGATATATCTGAATATATCTTTGCCTGCAAAATGCAATTACTGGAGCCAGGCACTTTGTGAAGACCCTGGGCACAGTAGATAAGCCAAAGGGCAGTGCAGAGAACTGGCAATGCAAGTAGCCTGCTTTGAAGTGGAGGTATCTTCTGCAAGATTCCCTGATTGGGATATGCAGGTAAGCCTCTTTTAAGTTTAGAGTTTCCAACCAAGCATCTTTGCCTAGCATAGGTAGCAACTGTTGAAGAGTCAGCATTTTGAATTTTGGAATATCCAGAAATGTGTTTAGAGTGGATAAGTCCAGAATTGGACGCCATGATTTGTCTTTTCTGGGTACCAGGAAAAGTCTTGAATAGAAACCTTGTCCCTTTTCCTCTTCTGGTACTGATTGTATAGCCCCCATGTTCATGAGGGACAGAACTTGTGTCTGGACCTCTGCCCACTGATTTGGGAGCAGGTCTGGCCATCCATTTGGGATTGGCAATGTGTGAAATGGAATCTGTATCCCTGGGATACTATATTAAAAACCCATTTGTCCTGGGTAATAAGTTGCCAGTTTCATGCATGAAGTGCCAGTTTTCCCCCCAAAGGGGCGGCTAAAAGGTAAGTGCTTGGTGAGCGTAGAGGGAAGTCATTGAGACTGTTTACCATAGGGAGGTGCCTTGTTGTTTCCAGATTTGGAGGTGGAGGCACCCCATTGTTTTGTTCTAAAAGTTCCTTGTGACTGAAACCTGGAGCCTTTGGAATGTTTGGATTTGACTTGAGCGGCTCTCGAAGGGACTGGAAAGGACCAGTACTTAGTAGACCAGTGCCTACTAAATCTTGGACGTTGCACTTGTAAGAAATCTTTCACAGTTTGCATAGATTTAGTTTTATCTTCCATCTTTTTTAACACTTCTTCAGCCTTATTATCAAAGAGACGGTCCTGTTGTAAAGGAGCATCCAACAATTTTGCTTTAACTTGATCAGGCAGAGTTTGCTCTTTGAGACAAGCATGCCTTCTTAACACAGATCCAGTTACAGCAGCCCTGCAAGAGGCCTCCAAGGAATCAAAACCACATTGCAAAGTATGTCTTCCAACTTGTTCAGCTGAATGTAATAAATCCTGTAAAACTTTATTTTCCACACAGTCAGAAATTAACATCATTTTCTGTTTAAGTAGTCCCATAATATGCTGTTGATATTTAAGCATATGGAATTGACAGTTTAAAGTCCTGATTACCCCATCTATCCAGCGCCCTGGAATCTCTATCAGAAGGGGTAGAAAGTTTAGCAGTAGAGGCCTTAATGCCCTTCGGACCCTGATAAATGGTTTCAGGATCATCAGTAGGATTTTTGAAAAGGAATTTGTGGGAGTCAGGAACCCTGTAGTATCTGTCTGGCTTACTAGGAGCCGGAGGCAGAGAATCAGGAGTCATACTAGATTCTGAAAAAACATCAACAATGTCTAGAACAGGAGGTATAGCCAAAGGCCTATGCTGAGGAAGAAGAAGAAAATCCCTAAGTCTCTTTTTAGACTCTGAGAAATCCTGACTTTCCCATTGGAAATGTTCCCTTAAGGTATGTAAAGTTTCCCCAAAAAGAGAAATCCTCAGGGGGAGAAGCAGAAGGAATGGAATCTTCTGTGTCGGAGTCCTCATAAGTAGGTATAGATAAATCCTGTTCAGTAGAAGAATCAGAAGAAATACAATCCTGATCAGAAGATTCATAATCAATGTCTTGCCTAGGCCTCTTAGCAGGAGGGGGTTGGGCTACCCCTGATCAAGGTAATTAAATCTTCAACCATTTTGATCATTTGTTTTTTAGGCATAGGGGCCTGCACACGTGGCCCAAGCGTCAGTTTTTTGGACATAGAAGTAGATTTTGGCCTTAGTTTTGAAGATGACTTCGGTTTAATATACAAATCTTTAGGCCTGAAAACACCCTCAGAAGCCAGTGCCTGCACAGCGGCTCCGGATCCATCTAAGGGAGAGACATCCGCGGGTTCAATACTTAAAGCATCTTGCGGCATACCGGACTCCAAATGGGTCTCAGTAGAGGCCTGCGAATCAAAAGTAGCGGGCATCAGGGGCTGCGAAAGTGCCTCACTGAGTACTGGCGAACTAGCGACTGGCTTAGGAGAAGCGTTGTCAGTTTTTGACCTCGATGGCCTGTCTCTTTTTCTTTGCATTTTTTAGGTATTCCGGTAGTCGGATTGCTAACTGATGTCATTTCTGGTTAGTTAAATCGTGAGCCAAAATATTCAGAAGCAAAAATGTACCGACATTTAACAGTGAGTTTATTAAATCTAGCACAAAACCGACAACAAGGTACGTTATGATCAGGGCCTAGGCAAGGAATACAGTACAAATGAAATCCTTATGAAGTATTTGCTTCCCACAAGTAATGCAATTATTAACTTTTACGGACATCGGTAAGGAGCAAGAAAAAGTTTCCCCAATGGGGTACTTGGCTTTTAGTTTAAGACTTCGGTTCTGAAACTCAAAAACGAAAATTTCTGGAGTCGGCCGACCGGCACTTGCGAACTGCTTCTGCTTCGGGCACCGCACGGCAAGAAAGATTGATGTAATGGCGTTGGCTGCATGTTTTATACCTCTGACGTCATGGAAGAAGGGACAGCAACCGACGCAGGACCTAAGACTTTGTTAATCAGGCTGACTGAGGGCAACCTGCCAGCAGATTACCCAAATGTAATGACTACAACAGTGAAACACAAAGAACATCACCAGTCCAAGGAAAAAAAAAAAGAGATAACCAGTACATCCAGAAGATCAATGGACCAGGAGGAGGCGGGTGGGATTGAATACTACAACAGTGAAGAGACGGATATCATTACTGTAAGATTTTACAGAACTGTACAATGTTCTTCCATTTCACTGTTGCAGTATTCATTACATTAGGGAGAGTGCCAAAGCTCAGGAAGAAACTTGGGAGGAGGAAGGACCAGCACAGCCCTCTAGGAAGCTGAGGAAGCTGTGAAGGATTGCTCTAGCAAAACCAACTCTAGCTCTGGAGATTCCATTCAACTTGTAGTGCTTGGTAAATGTATGCACAGAAGTCCAAATAGCTGCCTCAAAAATAGAGTTAGTACCTAAACCCTTAAGGAAGGCTCTTATAATGAAAGGAATAACAAAAAGAAAATCGCTTTTGAGATCCAAGAAGAAATAGCTTGCTTGGATACAGCTAATCCTAAAGATCTAGGATGAAAAGAAACAAAGAGGTGATTAGATTTTAGTCTTATCCAAATACAATCTGAGTTGTCTATGCACATCTAATGGGTGCAGCACCTTCTCACTGGCAGACTGCAGAGAAAGGGAAAAATGAGCAAATGAATAGACTGATTAAGGGACAACTCTTTCACCACCTTGGGCATAAAAGAAAGATTAGTATACAAGGTCATCCTGTCCTTATGAAACACCAAAAAAGGATAAACTGTAAGGGCTTGAAGCTTAACACCTGTCTGGCAAAAGTAAGGGCTATCAAAAGTACAGTCTTCAAAGAGTAATGCTGCAAGGAAGCTGATGCTGCAGGCTCAAAAGGTGCCAGAGTCAATTTTTCCAAAAAAAAATTAAGATCCCATGGAGGAGGAACAGGCTTCTGGGAGGCCTAATATGAAGGACACCTTTAAGGAATTGTTTAGCTTCAAATCTAGAAATTAAGGGAGGAAACAGATGTAGACAAGCAGAGACAGCTTACAAGTGGGCCTTAACAGAAGAATACGCCAACCCAGCATTGAGCAATTCACACATATAAGAGAGAACCAAAGGAACATCCACAGAAAGTGAATCCAGGTTACAAGAAAGACACCAAACAGTAAACCTTTTCCATTTGGATAAGTAGGATTTCCTAGTATTAGGTATCTTGGCCTCCTGCAGGACCCCTAAGCACGTCCTCAGAAAAAAGGTGCATGTGGAATCAAAATCCTACTGCCCACTGTGTCAGCTGAAGAGTGGGCAGGTGGGGATGGATTCGAGATCCCTTGTCCTGTGTGAGTAGATACACCCTGTGAAGTAACTTGTGATTGTCCTTGGCTAAATGCAGAAGAGGGAACCAATGTTGTCTCAGCAAGAAATGAGTCCCCAAAAAGATTTTGGAAGCATCCTGTTGAATTTTGAACAGGACTTGTGGAATGAGGGGAAAGGGAGGGAAAGCATAAAAAAAATCCCCTTCCAAGAAAAAGAAAGGGCGTCTGTCTTCCAAACCTGGGACTCTGGCACAAAATAGAGGAAGTTGTCTGTTCAGGGGAGGGGCAAAAATATCTATTTGAGGAGTATCTCACTGGTGGACAATGTCCAGAAACATATCCCTGTTAAGCATCCATTCATAGGATTGAGTTAATGGCTTGCTCAGAGTGTCCGCCACAATGTTTTAACCTGAAGGAATTTAAATTGCCCTGAACAGCCAAGATACTGGATAGCAAGATCCCACACAAGGAGTGCCAACTGGCAAAGAAGATAATGTTGTCTCCACTCCCGTTTGTTTACATATCACATCACTGTGGTACTGTGTAAATACCTTGAGAGATAATGGGGAGAAAACAGGATGAAAAGCCTGAAACATCAAAAAAGAGCTCACATCTCTGACACTGATGTTCTCTTTTTGTTGAATAGGTGACCACGCCCCCTGCACCATTAGGGAGCCAAAAGCTCCTCTCCATCCCATGTCTGAAGCATCTGTGAACAGCTCCTGAGAGGGAAGAGGGGATGAAGAGAGATCTCTGGATTTAGGGACAACTGCTGGATCCATTAGTGAAGTTCCTTCTTGAGACAAGGTAGAAGAGAAACTACAAATGCTAGGGGATACACATGCTGAAGCCAAACTGACTTCAGAAACCACTGAAACTTCCTCATGTGGAGTTTGACCAGAGGAAGCATAGGGATGGTGGATGCAATGAACTCCAGAGCTCTCAAAAATTCCTTCGTTGTTATACAATTCAGAGGAAAAAGAGTTTGAAAGAAGATAATGAGTGCTAAGGCCTTGGGAAGAGGCAGGGATACCAGCCTTGGCACAGTCTGTATCCTCCACCCCTGAAAAACGTGGTCGTGACAAGGAGTCAGAAAAGACTTTCTGAAGCTTATTCTGAACCCCAGGCTTTGCAGAAGAGAAATTGCAAAGTGAAGATTTTGCAACAGGATCTCTGGAGACCATGCCTGAAACAGGTGGTCATCAAGATTCCCTGAATCCTGCAAAAAGCAATCATAGGAGCGAGGCATTTAGTGAATACCCTTAAGGCCAAAGGGCAAAGCAGAGAACTGAAAATGCCAGGAAACAACAGAGAAACGTAAAAACTTCCTGAAAATGGGATTAATTGGAATATAGGAGATAAGCATCCTTGAGATCCATAGACACCATATAAGCCCGAGGAGGCAGAACAGGGAACAGAATCTTAAGGGACAACATTCGAAAGGAGAAGACCTTCAGAAAAGTGTTTAGATGAGAGAGGTTTAGAATTGGTCACCAATTATCCTCTTTCCAGGGCACTAGAAACATCCTGGAATAAAACCCCCTCCCCTTTGAGACACAGGCACTTCTTGAATAGTATCCCAAGTCAAAAAATCATGAAGCACCTCTGGAAAGACAGTTGTTCCTGAGGGGGCTGAGGCATACCCATAAAAAGGGGGAAAGGATTTCCAGACCACAAAATACCCCTGATGAGTAATGGACAAGACCAATGAATCCTGAGTAATCTGCAGCCAAGCAGGAAGACAGAGAGGCAAAGAGATAGAGGAAAGTGGTGGGGAAGAATAGGATAGTCAGACAGCATCTGAATATCTGGAAAATTAGACTTCTGAGGCACAGAAGTCTGAGTAGCCTTAGTATGAGAAGCCTGCTTGCCACCCTTTTTACCCTTTGTGGAGGGCGAGACTGCCTGTGAACAAAGGCTGACTTATTGGTACAGTTTCTTTGAAATTTAGGCACAGGAGAAACAAACACATGTTTAAGTTCCTATAAAGCCTTGCCCTTATCCTGGAGGGATTTAACCATAACAGCAGCAGCGTCAGCAAATAACTGTTTATTATCAAGAGGAGCATCCATCAACTTAGCCTTAATATCATCAGGCAAAGGTTGAAGCCGATGCCAAGAATACCTCCTCATCACTGACCCAAAAGCAGCCGCCCTAGAAGAAGCATCTGTTACACCATAACTACACTTGATGGAATGACAAGCCACCTGGAAGGAAGTCCCTAATAGGGAAAGGGTAGAGGTTTTACCCTCACAGTCTGGAAGATCACAAATAACCTGACAGGCCTAGGATAGGAGAGCCAACAAATATTTGGACATATGGGTCTGATAATTAACAGCCCTAAAAGCCAAGGTAGCAGAGATATAAACCTTCGTGCCTAGCCTTTCCATGGTCCTCCTATCTTTAACAGAGGGCAGTAACTTGAGAGAAGAAGGCATTTGAGGGGGCTTGTCAGAGGCCGCAGACACTACAGAGGGGTCAGCAGAAGGATATTTGTATAAAATTATACAGTCCTCAGGTACCCTACAGACCTTATCAGGTCTCTTGGGGAGCAAGGGACTGAGAATCTGGAGCCTTAGAAGCATTGGAAAATGCATCCAACAAGACAGCCAAAACAGGAGGAACAGCTGAAGGCCTAAGATAATCCATCTACAGCAACTCATACCACCTTTTTTGTACCACAGAAATCTGAGCACAATCTCATTTAAAGAACTCCATCATCCTGGAGATCATGTCCCCGAAAGAAATCTCTTCAAAGGGAGTATTAGGACTGGTAGATTCATCTTCCTCTTCCTCTGATCCATAATCCAAAGGAGGAGGAATCTGAGAAGAGTAAGCAAAGACCCTGGGTGTAGAACAGAGCATGTGTATGTACCTTTAATAATTATTTCCACATGTAAGCATGTGCATATAAATAGTGAGCACATGCAGGCAGCAGTACCATTTTGAGAGAACAGCCAGACTATTAACATGTATGAGTGTAGTAGTCAGTTTACAAGTTTATTTAAGTTTAAGTTACAAAGCCTCATTCCTGATATGTTTGTGCATAATAAAGCTGCTTGAACTGAACCCATGAATGTTAATCTGTTTTACCCTGACTGGACGAGCAACATGGTTTCAGAATCGGGATTGAGAGAGCAATGTCTTCAAGCCATGAGGTGCAGAGTTGAAGGTGAAGGCAGACTGAGCTGGTTAAGTGAAATGGAGCTCAGACAAACAAAAATGCTGGAGAACAGGTTCATAACCCAGAGACTACCCATGCTCTGGAATAGACTTCCCATACATGTTAAGCAGAGCACCTCACTTGCCCTTTTCAAGCAAAACCTTGATGAGTGGATCGGAAATAGAAAGTTCACCCCAGGGATCACTACAGTGGCTCTACTTGATAGAGGCACTGGGAACTAACGGCATAATGCCAGGGCACTTCTATGGGCTAGGCTTGTAAAGACCCCAGGGCCATTAGCCTAGTACACACCTATGAACCTATGAAAAAGGGCCAGAAATGAACTCAATGTAACTAGAGCTTGCCCAAATGATTATTTTGCAAAGAAAATTAAACTGAGCATTTTTAAGGCACAAAACACATTATTAATCAAACAAGCAGCACAAAAACGTATTATTAATCAAATCAAAGGCATAAAAACGCATTAATTAAATTAAATGTTCAAAACTATGATATTTGATAAAACTAGCAGAAATATTCATGAGGGTCAGAATTGCCTTTGGTTTGCATAACAAGCATGTTTAAAGTAAAACATGCACAAGAAAAGTATACTGAGCATAAGAGATTAAAAGGGCATAACAAGTGCAATCTTCTTCTTCTTCTTTCGGCTTTTCCCGGTTAGGGGTTGCCACAGCAGATCACCTGTCCACTCATGACTGGCAGTGGAGTTTTATGGTGTTGATTTGCCAGCCCAGCACCCAACCTTCCACAGAAGGCACACACATGCACCCACTCACACCTAGGGCCAATTTAGAGTGTCCAATCCACCTACAGCATGTCTTTGGGATGTGGGAGGAAACCAGAGCACCTGGAGGAAACCCACGCGACCACAGGGAGGACATGAAGATTCCACACAGAAGGCACCCCAGCCGAGGATCGAACTGGTGAAATTCTTGCTGTGAGGCTGCAACACTAACTGCTGCACCACTGTGGCCAGGGCAAAATGAGCTTAAAAAGCAAGGCGACTGCATTTTTTTTTTTTAGTAAAAGGCCGTGTTTGGGCATAAACTAATATTACGCATTGACCGAAGAAATTCAAAGCATAACTAGAATTGTTCAAAGTATCTCAGAGTGTGCAAAGTGTTTGCAGAGTGTGTGCTTTATTACGGTGTAATTATTTCAGAGAGTTCACTGTGTGCAAAGTACAGTTATATTGCAAAGTGCAGTCAAAGTACAGCCGTTTCGAAAAGTTTCTTGTGCTCTGTACATTTATTTGCAGAGTGCCATCATTTCAAAGTGTTTCATACACTGTACAGAGTTATTTTGCAAAGTACAGCCATTTTGAAAGGTTCCTGTGCTGTGTACAGTTTATTCAAAGTACAATCATTTCAAAGTATTTCTTACACTAAGGAGTGGGTCAGAAGCAAAAGAGTGTTCATTTGTGTATGCACCAACAGTATATGCAGGAGAGAGGGAAACCGAGCCCGAGTGCCTGAAATGTAAATTTAGAGAAATGTGCAACCCCCAGACAAATGTTACATTAGAGAGGCACTTATTTCATACAAGAGACCAAAAGCCAGGTGAAACTTTTGCAGCTTATATCAGTGACTTGAGAAATAAGGCTAAATCACACAGATGTGGTGATCTGAAATATGAGTTAATAAAGGACAGGCTTGTGTGTGGTGTTAATAGCACTGCAGTGACAAAGATTTTGCTTCGTGACGGTGATTTAAAGTTGAGCAAAGCCATAGAGATTTGTCAAATCCATGAGCTCACAGAAAGATGTACAAGTATGCTTGCAAGTGATAAGAGCATGGTTTCAGTAGCCTCTAGAGCAAACAGACAGCATGCAGCATATGGCAAGCAGAAGCAGGCCTAAGCACATGGCAGCTACAACCCCTGAGGGATTTCCTGGAGGAGCAGTAACTTTCTAGCAAGTACCAAGATTAGCTCAGCAAAACAGAAATGCTCACTGCAATACAAGAGTGAGTCAACAAAACCCAAGTCAAGTCTTACTGTCAACTGTCGTAATCGTGGTGCTGTCAACTGTCATGAGTCTAAAGACAGAAGTGCTTAGCATTTGGTCAGCAATGCCACAAGTGTAAAAACTGGAACCACTTTCAAAAGTTTTATAAATCAAGCAAGCCTCATTCAATTATTAAGAAGGGTCACTCAAGAAAGCAAGTTGATCATATAGAAAGCTGCAACCCCACTTTCTATGTAGATGGTGTATCAGTAGTTGGTGAAAATGTTAATGCAGTAGATTTGCTGGCTAAGAATGACGTATTTTGTACTGTCCTGATCAACGGTAAACCCACACAGCTCAAAGTAGACACTGGTTCAAAGTGTAATGTGATCTCAGCAGAAACATTTGCTAGAGTGAGAGCAGATGGTCAACTTAATTTGGCCAACTGTGTAAAGCTTGTTACTTATGGAGGTGAAGAGATTCAAATCGAAGGCTTAAGTAGTGCTTTCATGCTATTCGGCTGGGAAAAGTTGCAGCTTGCAATTTTATGTAGTCAGAAGATCTGTGCAATCAGTATTAGGTCTCAGAGACAGTTTGGTAAAAGAAAGCAGTTTCATTCTTAAAGAAGTACATCATGTAAGCACATGCCCCAGTGATACTATTTTCTCAGAGTATGCTGATGTGTTCGACAACAATTTAGGCAAACTTTACAAACACAAGGTGCAGGGTTTGAGTCTCACAAGGATAATTGGCTAGGCTTACAAAGTACTAACCTATGAACTATGAACTATGAACTTCCAGTTGTGTACTCCATGAAAGTAGCAAACTTCCAGTTGTGTACTCCATGAAAGTAGACCCAGAAGTCAGTCCAGTGGTCACACCAGCAATGAGAGTTCCAATAGTTATGCAGGGCAAAGTCAAAGTCCAGTTAGACAACATGGTGCAGCAAGGTGTGATTTGTCCAGTCACAAAACCAACTTAGTGGGCGTCTTCCATGGTAGCTGCTCATAAGAAAAATTCAGATGAAATCAGAATATGCATTGACCCAAGAGACTTGAACAAGGCATTAGAGAGACCTCATCATCCTATGCGTACAGTCAAGGAAATTACCGCCCTCATGCCAGATGCCACTGTTTTTTCTATCTTAGATGCAAAGAATTCATTTTGGCAAGTAATTCAGTAACCCATTTGGTAGATACAGATTCCTCAGGATACCTTTTGGAATAAATTCTGCCAGTGAAGTCTTTCAGCGTGCAATGGAGCAAATTTTTTTGGGCTACCTGTGTGCTATAACAGTTGATGATTTACTGGCTGGAGACAATGGAGAAGCAGAGCATGACAGAAACCTCAGGAAAGTTCTGGACAGAGCGTGTGAAGTGAACTTGAAGCTTAATCCTCTGAAACGTAAATTCAGATTACCAGACGTTACTTATGTAGATCATTTATTTACCAGGTGACATACAAAAATTATGCCTGGTCATGGTTAGACAACACCAGAGAGCATTTGATAACCTCAAACAGCAAATTGCCAGCCCTCCTACATTAAGGTACTACGATGTCCACAAACCAGTAGTTCTTTCCTGTGATGCTTCAGAGTTCAGTCTTGGTGCAGTTATTCTTCAAGAGGGCAGACCTGTTGCCTAGGCATCTAGAACTCTTACCCAAACTGAAATGCAGTATGCTCAACTTGAAAAGGAACTTTTGGCAATTGTGTTTGCATGTTCGAAGTTCCATGATTATATTTATGGCCGAGCTATCCAAATCAAAACTGATAATCAACCTCTAGTCACTATTTTAAAGAAGCCTATGCATTTAGCTCCAGCAAGACTACAAAGAATGATGCTTAGATTACAAAAGTACAATTTCAATACGGTCTATACAAAAGGTAAATGTCTTTATCTGGCCGATACCTTATCCAGATTGCCCAGAAATACCACAAAACAGCTTGATGCAGAGAATTGTGATGGATGTCATGGAAGTGCATAATTTTTCTACCACGAGACTTGATGAGATGACAGATCACAAAGACCGATCCTATTTTGCAAAATCTCAACCACTTAATTAATGTAGGATGACCATCAAAGCAATTCTGTGTACCGCCAGAAGTGCAACCTTACTTTCCATACAGAGATGAGATGCTGATGGAAGATTGTATTTTCAAAGGCCAGAAGTTATTGTTCCTACTTCCTTACAACATGAATACATTCAGTTTTGCATTGTGGCCACCCAGGTTCCAATTCTACCACAATAAGGGCGTGAGGACTTGTATTTTGGCCTTCTCTATCTAAAGACATTGCTAAAGTTCTTTCTTCTTGTTCAGTATGCAACAGTGTTTGTTTGTCTTTTCGGCTTTTCCCGGTTAGGGGTCGCCACAGCGGAACTCTGGTCAGCTAATGATTGGCAGTAGATTTTTATGGTGCTGAGTTCCCAGCCCGACACCCAACCTTCAGTGAAGACACGCCCATTCACGCATGTCTTTCGGAGGCCACTCTACCACGGGGAGGACATGCAGACTCCACACAGAAGGCACTCCAGACAAGAATCGAACAGGAGAACCTCTTGCTGTGAGGCAACAACGCTACGGCTGTACCACTGCGGCTTAACTGCATTTCCAAAAAAAGTCACTTCAGCTAAGCCAAATTCCTGAACTACCTTAGTCAACAGTAGCCACTGACATATTTGAGTGGCATAATTAGCATTACTTAGTGTTGGTAGACTCTTACTCAAACTGGTTTGAAATCTACTTGCTACCTAACCTAACGTCCAGCGCTGTTATCACTAAGACGAAACATCATTTCTCAGTCCATGGTACTCCACACAAAGACATTTATGACAACAGTACCTAGTTTACCAGTCAATTGTTTCAGAGATTTGCAAAAGTGCGGGACTTTATCCATGTTGCTAGTAGTCCTGAATACCTAGTGTCAAAATGGCTTTGCTGAATGTGCAGTACAGTGTGCAAAGCAATTATTACAGAGGTCAAAGCGTGACAAAATTGATATCCTCTTGAATTTGCTTAAACTCAGAAATATACCCAATGACAGCCTACTTGGCTCACCTGCTCACAGACTTTTATCTAGGCAAACCAGAACAACCTTGCCTATTAGTTCTAGTTTGTTGGTGCCTAATGCTAAAAACAGCAGAGCAATCAAAGCCCAACTTTTTAAGAAACGTTCCTTTCAGAAGTCCAGCTATGACAAAATGAGCAGATATCTTTGTCCATTAAAAGGAGAGACAGTGAGGATGCAAACGGCAAAAGGCCTTGATCGAATTGGTCAAGTGAGAGGTATGTGTTGAGCCGAGATCCTACTTAGTGGAATCTGACGGCATAGAATATAGGAGAAAACACAGGCATCTTCTTCCTGTATCAGAAACGATACTGCATCATCGTACCTGTGATACAGACTCTAGATCTCAGAGCAACCCTGACAATGTTCATACCAAAGAACAGTATCCATTCCTGTTCCTGATGATGTCCCAGATACCCCCCAAAGTTGAACATTCCTTGAAGACAGTCCACGTTACTAGATCCAGTTCTAACTTTTAATGTTGCACAATCAGGTCATATTTCTAGACTTGGTGTAAAATACACAGCAACTTGGACATGATTGTTTTGTGTGTGTCTGATTTTGTACGACTGCGTGTCAAAGAACTAATTCTGTATAACTGCGTGTCAAAAGATCATGTCTGTGTAAACTGCACATCATTGAGTACTGTCATTTAGTGCATGATCTATTTCCTTTAAGAAGCATTTCCAGATATAGGCACGTGCATACAAGTAGTGAGCATGTGCAGGCAGCAGTGCCATTTTGAGAGAACAGCCAGAGCGTTAACATGTAGGAGTGTAGTAGTCAGTTTATAAGTTTATTTAAGTTTAAGTTACACTCCTGATGTGTTTGTGTATAACAAAGCTGCCTGAACTGAACCCATGAATGTTGGTCTGTTTTACCCTGACCGGACAAGTGACACTGGGTCTTGTTAGGGGAGTACAGGACTGGAGGTGGGGTTGGGGTGGTTGTGGCTGGAACAGAAACTCCCTGAAGTGATTTCTTATGCATTCAAAGTACTAAGCAATCCCTGAGTGAAGGACTGACATTCATTCTGTGGATCCTTAGGAACAGGAGTTATGTGTACAATCTTCTTCTTCAAAGGGACGTCTACCTTATAAAATTTGGATGGCTCTGACCCAGGACGGTATTCAATGATGGTAGTAGGGACGACTTCTCTGACCAAAGTTTGAGGAACATTCCGAGGCCCCTTGGCAATAATCAGCCATGGTTTCCCCTGAACGCCCAAAGCAGACATCTGCAATACCTCCTCAGACGTGCTTAAAGTTGGACCCCCATTAGCCTCCAACCTGGTTGCAGCAGAAAAATCAAATGATAAAGCCAGGCAAACCTCCAGGGATTCACTTGCCTCAGGAGAGACATCTAGCAGAGGCTGAACAGCAGAAGATTCTAGCCTAGGCTTCTTGGCCTTATTCTTCATTGACGGCTGTCCCTCAGAGTGAGAAGTTCCCTCCATTGTGTCCATCACAAGAAGCTTAAGATGCAGGTTTTCAAGATAAAGCACCAAAGAACAGAGTCTACTATGAAGGGTAGTATGAACAAAGGCCTGAGACAGAAAGACATACGGTCGTGTGAGGTGCCAAGACAAAACGGACAAGGTTTGTGGTGGTCTTTATGGGGAATCTGTTTCCCACACTGGCATTTACCCTTCTTGGATGACATGAAATCCCACAAGCAACAATAAAAGAAAGATGAGCAAAAAAGAGCCCCAATGGGGCACTTATCTACAATGGCTTGGTGAGCCAGCAACAGAATGGGCATTCAGAGTGACGATCAAGAGATGGCATGTGGACTGGTGGCAAAGAAGTTCTGAGGCTAGTACAGTCAGATGTCACCTTTATGCCCTATGCCACTCAAGGAGCATGTGTGTGACATACGGAGTACCTTAAAGCAATCTAAGGCTTTGATATACTGACCAGACATCGGACCCCTCGTCAGGGTTTCTTAATGTAATGAATACTGAAACAGTGAAATGGAATGACATTTAGGGAGCACGTACTGCCCTGCCCTCGCCAAAGCCAAAAACATGGCCTCAACAGGCCCCAATAACATCCCAGGAGGCCTCCTGAATAGTCTAAAATATGACTCTTCACGACACCTGAAGTCGTTATTTAACTACATCTTAAAATTGGCTTTGTGCCATGTGAATGGAGGACTGTGACAGTCATCCCCCTTCATAAGGGAGGGCTTTCAACAGATCCTGGAAACTACAGACTCATTAGTCTAACTAGTTGTACTTGAAAAACCGTGGAAAGAATTACCATAGAAATTATCAACAAGGACATAGGAGACCTCCAAATACTGGCTCCATCCCAGTTTGGCTTTGTCAAAGGAAGGTCATGCTTACTGAATCTGGTGGACTTCTTTGAAAAAAAGTCACTAAGGCAATAGAGGAGAGGAAAATGGTTCATATGGCCTACCTAGATGCGGCTAAAAGCATTTGATACAATACCCCACTCAGGCATTGTCAACAATCTTATGGAACTACGTATAAACCCCTTTATAACAAGTTGGACAGCTAGCTGGCTCACTGATAGGACACAGAAGGTTAGAACTGGTTACGTCTCCTTCACAATTAGGCCAGTCACCACTGGAGTCTTCGAAGATTCTGTGCTAGGCCCACTCCTGTTTGACATCTACTTCTTAGATGTCATAACCAATGTCAAAGGCCTTTGTCTAACCAAGTTTGCAGATGATTACAAACTAGGAGCAGTCATTCAATTCCTCCAAGATGAGAACACCCTTCAGGAAAGTCTAACACAGAAATGACTGGTACCAAAGCTATGCCTTAAAACTCAATACTAAAAAATGCACTGTAGTACCTTTTGGGAAGTCGGCCACCCTGGGTAACTACATCATCAGTAAAACACCCCTAAAAGTTGACTCACTATTCAGGGATCTGAGAACTTGTGTAGATGATAACCTAGTCTTTGACCAATATGTGTCCAAGATAGTAAGAAAATCCCTTCTATTTTGCTCAATTAAGGGCATGGCATTTAGATCTAAAAAGGTCATCATACCACTGCACTTAGCCCTCATCAGATCCAACATAGAGTATAATGCCCCCTTAGTACCTGACCAGACACATGCAGCACCTGGAAAGTCCACAAAGGTTCCTCACAAAAATGAATACAGAGAGTAAACACAATGTCCTACACTGACCACCTCAAACCCCTGTCTTTTACTTGGTATGTTACAGACTTCTGAGAAGTGATGTTTGCCTGGCATACAAGGTATCCCTGGACCTTGTTTGGATGAACCGTTTGCACATCAGCAAAACAAACATCACAGTTACTAGATTAAAAGACCTACATTTTGTTTACGACATAAATAGGACATGTTTGGACAGACAAATATGTCCCTCAGAGAATTCCCATTCTCTGGAACAGGCTTCCCCCATCTATGTAAAGCAGAGTTCCTCACTAACACCAATTAAATGCAACCTGGATCAATGGATGGGTAATTGGAAATTCACCCCTGGTCTGGCACCTATGTCTGTGATGGACAGAGGCTGTCAATCACCCCCTATAAAAATCAAATTTGTGGGTCACATTTAGGTTGCACTGCTAGGCTTATAAGGGCCTCAGTGGTTGTTTGCCTAATATACACCTACAAATTTCTGAGGTTATGCCAATTTTCAGGTTTTTCTAGGAGGCTAGAGGTAGAGTATTTACCTTGCAGAAGGATGGTCTGCACCAAGGAATCTAACTTTTTCTGGGTGAGGTAGACCTTCTAATTTTGGGTCTTAATAACCAAAACATTTATGGATCACACAGTACTTAGAGGAAGCAAACTCATGTCCTTCCCCTAAGTGGAAAAGCCTTTGCAAATTAAAGGTCTTCAGATGGAATTTTGTTCCACATGGACACTTAACAACGCTTTTCTGGGGACATCAAAGATATCCTAAATATTTGCCATTTTCAATCTGGTATTAATTTTGGTCAAATTAGAAACAGCCAGTCACAACCACAATAAATTCATAATACATGAATAATGACAAGTCCCAAACTGGGTGCTTATCGCTTGCTCAGGTTGCTGCCTTGGAGACAATGTTCAGCGAACAAAACTGAGTACTTCTTTAAAGCAAAAGAACAGAAGTACAGGATATGTATGCCCCCTGCATGGTGTAACATTATTTCAACACTGTTGAAGGAGCCATTTTCATGGAGATATATGAAAGATAAAGAAGTTATGTACCTACCATAACGTTCTATGTTAGTTGTCTTCATCTCGCCTTCTTTCTTGCTGGTTGGGATTGGAGCCGATCCTCTGCACCGACTCGGCCATCTTCTATACCTCGAGAACTGTTTACTGGCTCGAGGCTACCCCTTATCCCATGATGCCTAGCGATAGCTACCCAGATCTCGTTTGAAATAGCTAACTCCAGACATAGCCAGAGAATAAACCTGTCCAAATAAAAAGGTTGAGCATACCTGTCATATTCTCTAAGTCGGTGGAGAGACATGGGCAGCTGTTGGAAAGACCACTGTGTGAACAGAAGCCACTGAAGGATCCTCATGTGAAAGCGGGCCAGTGGGATTAAAAGAATGGCTGCTGCCATGGAACCCAGAGTATGAAGGATGAACCTGACTTGGATTATTTTGCTCTGCATTAGAATTTGTACTTGCTAACGAATTGTAGAAACCCTGTCTAGCGGTAGTCTTGCGAACATGTTCCTTGTGTTTAAGTCTGCTCCTATGTAGGTGATAGATTGACAGGGCAATAGGGCAGGTTTTTCAAAGTTTATTGTAATGCCCAGCTGGGAGCAGATTGTGATTGTGTAGTCCCTGGCCTGTAGAAGTTGATGCCTGGTAGTAGCAGTGAGGAGCCAGTCGTCTAGATATGGAAACACCTGGAATCCTTGACGTCTCAGGTGAGCCGTGACCACTGCCATACATTTGGTGAACACCCTGGGGGCTGTGGTGAGACCAAAGGGCAGAGCTCTGAAATGGTAATGACTGGCTCCCAGCCGGAAGCGAAGAAATCTCCTGGAGCACCTGTCCATCTTGATATGGTAGTACGCGTCCTGAAGATCTATCGAGCACATCCAACTGTCCTGACCCAGAAAGGGTAGAATGGACTGTAGCGTGACCATCCAAAACTTTGTTCTTTGTACAGACCTGTTTAGTCTGCTGAGATCCAGAATTGGTCTCCAGTCCCCTGTCTTTTTTGGTACCAAAAAGAACCTTGAGTAAGTTCCGGATCTGTGTTGGTCTGCCGGGACTTCCTGGATGACTCTTTTTCTAGCAGTTTTGAAACTTCTATGACTGCTTGGTCCTTCAGATTGGGTGGAACATCTGGAAGGCATTTCCTTGACTGTAAGGGGGGTTTGACAGAAGGGAATTTTGTAACCTCCGGATATAATGGACCATTACCCATCTGTCTTGCGTTAAATTTTGCCAGGCTTTTGGGTACAGTGAAAGTCTTCCCCAGACTGCCTCCAGAGGTGAGCAGTTGGGCAACCCTTCAGGGATGCTGAAAGGGTTTATCAGAGAAAGATTCTCGGTTGCCCTGGTTCTGCAGACCCCCTCTGCCACGAGGGTGGCGTCTGTTGTTATTGTTTGTTTCCCCCTCTGCCCCTGGGGGAAAAAAATCGCTACGTGTGTCAGGCAAGGCTCCTTGGGATTTTCGGAACCATATTTTGCCACTCTTCTGACCTTTGGGGTATGGTCTAGAAGGAGTGGAAAAACGGACTCCCACGGCAAAGAGAGTCTTGCCTTCTTGCTCACACCTAGCCAAAGTGTCTTTCACCTGTGGTCCAAAAAAGAAAGGAACCATCAAAGGGGGTGTTGGTGAACGACGCTCGAAAGGGTTCCGCAAAATTACACAGCCGCATCCATGCATGCCTCCTCAGGGCCATACCCGTACCTGTGGCTCTACTCGCACCATTGGCTGCATAGGAAATGAGCCTCATGGAGGAGTTGACTACAGAATTAAGAGTCGCCAGCTGGGAAACTACTTTAGCTTGAGCCCCCTCAGCTGATGGATCTTGAAGGGCATCTCCAAACTCTTTAAGGAGATCTCTCTGAAGCCGGGTAAAATGGCATAAGTAGTTCAGTGACCTCATAGAGAAGGTCGCTGAAGCCAACATTTGCTTCCCGTATCTGTCCATAGTCCTAGACTCCTTGTTAGGAGGATGGACAGACAAAGAGGTCTCCGCTAACTCTTTTTTTGGTGGCTGCTGCTACTACCATGGCATCAACAGGGACACCTTTGCTAAGGAACTGCTTATCATGGGGTGCTGTGATGAACTTCCCAGGTCTCCTCGGAGTTGGTTCCACTGTATCCGGAGCTGACCAAGCCTTTCGGGCCACCACTGCCATAAGTGGATCGAAAAGTGGAGAATCCCAGGAGGTGGAAGGTTGGGAACCGAACGCATCCAGAAATACAGACTCATCCTCGGTAGGGGCTAGGGGATTCCAGTTCCCCCTCTGCTTAAGCATTTCTAGGATGTCCGAGAAGGAAATATCTTCAGTGGGGGATCTCGAGGACCCTTCCGAATCATCTAAGTCTGTATCAGAAGTGACAGACTCAGGGGAGTCAATGTGCTTCCTCTTGCACTTCTTACGAGGGGGCTCCTCTGAATGATCAGGGGAGGCCTCGGAAGAAGAGGAAACACCCAATGGGGTGTCCTGGAGTGCCGGTTCCCTATGCTTGGGGTCTGGAGGAGGACCAGAGGTTGGCACAGGCACTACAGGGGACGGAGCCGGTGGGGCCGATAGTGGAGCTGACTCAGTGGCCAGCACACTCCTCATGACATCGAAGGCTTCCCTGCTACGATGCAGAGAAAGCTCCGGTTCCGAGGAAATCGGAATCTTTCTCCACACTGAGGGAGACGGCTCCGTGGCCGATGTAGTAGCAGAACTCACCTGCGCCGAAGCTCTGAGAGGGAGAACGGGGTCGGACAAGGGTCTGATGCCACTCGCCTCCTCGGAGCCGATGAGGGAACCCCAGCGCCCAGATCCCTCGATGGACGGCATTATCGAGGGTATCAGAGCAGACGGAACCAAAGGATATAGCGTTATCGGAGTCGATGGTTCCACTACTCGAACCCCAATGAACTCCGGCTCCAAACTCAATGGAGTCAGGGGAGGAACATCGATAGAAGTGGACGGAACAGACACCTGTTGAGGAGGGCTGGACAACATCTTGGCAAGTGCCTGCGATTTTAGCAACCTACTGACCACTCTCTCCACATCGTGATCTGACAGCCTGGAGGACCGAGAGGAGTGAGAAGATCTGTGACTGCGCTCGCTCTGAAGCAGGGAAGACCGAGGAGCCGAATGAATCGATTCCAAGGAAGGGGACCTTTGCCTCTTGTGGCTCCGCAACGGCTCCGAAGATCCTGATGGAGCCGACGGGGAGATAGTATTATCGGTACCAGCCAGAACCATAGTAGAAGGTGGAATCTGAACCAAGGACGGCTCCAAACTTGGAGCCGATGGCTTGGAAGATTTGGGGGATTTCACAGGCTGAGTCTTGGCCGGTGAATCCTGGGGCTTTGAAAGACCCCTAAGAATAAGCTTATTCGTAAGCTCCTGCAGAACTCTTGGGCTAAATGCATGGCAGATAGAACAAGAGTCCTGCAGGTGCACGGCGCCTAAACAATAGACGCAAGAAGTGTGCCCATCTGTCAGACATTTTCTGACAGCATGAGTCACACTTCTTGAACCCACAGACTTTGGATTTTTTGACATCCTAAAAAAAGAACACTAGAAATACAACAACAAAAGCTATCAAGCAAATACAGTCTACACAAAAAACACACTATACTAGCAGACTAAAACTAAAGGGTTTTTTTTTTTTTTTTTTTTTAAGATAGTAAAGCCTCTAACTTAAACGGCTAGCCTATGAAAGAAAGGAAGAAGGAAAGCCTCTAACCTAAATGGCTAACCTGACAAGAAGAGGATAAGGGGGGGAGGGAGAGAACTCTCTAAGTTAATCAAGTTCTACAAGGAAGGGGGGAAAAGCTACAATAAAACACTAGCTAACAGAAAAAAAAACAAGACTAAAAGTTAACAATAAACCAGAAAGAGGACTATTTCTAAGGTAGGAAAGTTCTATAAAAACTTTATACGAGCCAGAGCCAGAAAAACGACACCTCACAGCTGAAGCGGCAAACGAGATCTGGGTAGCTATCGCTAGGCATCATGGGATAAGGGGTAGCCTCGAGCCAGTAAACAGCTCTCGAGCTACAGAAGATGGCCGAGTCGGAGCAGAGGATTGGCTCCAATCCCAACCAGCAAGAATGAAGGTGAGATAGACAACTTAACATCTACAGTTTGTTTCAGAAGTTCAGATATCTCAACTTCAGCAATTCCCAGGAGTGATGAACTAGTGTTTGTGGTATTTAACCAATGTTCCAGCTTTTAAGCAGTTAATTTACTATTATAATTCTGTATACTTGGTTCATAAAAAGTTAACATTTTTTTTTCTCATGGAGCAAACATACACAACATAGAAAATCATACATATACTGTGCTTTTACAATGGAAAAAAAGATTGGACTGTTTATCTAAACATGAAAGTAATGTTGTCCAGCATCAGAAATGGTCAAGTAAAAGAAAGAATATTTACTGGAATGTGTGAGGTGACACTCAACAATTCAGTGTGCTGCTCTTCGTTCTCTTTTGCTTCTAAAGGCATAACCTAGGTGCAGTTCTTAAACAAATATCCATCTTCAATCAAAGTCTTTTACTAGAAAGTGTCAAACTATTTCAGATATATACGGCTACATCAAGGTGCACCATCAGAAGACCTACACAACCCTTAGAATGATCCAGGCTGAAACTATGAACTATATGCCTAGTTTCTATAAACTATATGCATAGTTTAGTTATAAATATGTATAGTAAATATGTACAGTGTAGTTATAAAGTAACTATATGCCTAGTTTGCCTAGTATATGCAAACCCCAAAAATTAAATAGCTGATTAACAATCCCACATAAAACAGCTTTTTTTTTCCATTTAAAAAAATATTGCTCTTTCGGAAAAAAAACAACTCTAAAAACATAACATAAAGGGAAAACATTACATACCTCCCCACCTGTGCACAATATACCAACTCCTGAGATACACTGAGATAGCACGGAAAAAAAGTGGGAGGAAGTGGTTGATTTCTTTCCCAGGGAAAGAAATTGCTTATATGTCGTTTCACTATTTTGCTGTTTTGTGCTTTCAAGTTCGATCAAGACGCATTCGAAGGATTGCGTCTTCAATCATATAATAGGAACCCCTAAAATCTATCAATTTTAAATTGAAATAAAAAGTTTACAAAAGTATTGTCAAAAGAAAAAAGCTAGCCCAAGTTTCCTCATTAAAAGTGTAAGAAATCTGTTAACCGTAAGGGTTTTTCTGTTTTACACTCACAATTAATTGAACTGTTTAACCGTGATAATTTTAATTTTATTAATTTAGTTAATGTTTTAAGGTTTATCAATTTAAAAAATAATTTAAATGAATAAATTAACTATGCTTTATGAATTTTTTTTGAAATATAAGAATTTTGTATAAGCTAAAAAGAAAGAAAGCTAGGAAGTTGGACCATATTTAAAGATTGTTATAAAGTTTTAGAAATGAAGCACCAGTTTTGCAATAGGAAGAAGCAAAGAAAACATACCAGCAAACAATGTAACAAAACTTATAGCAAAACACCCACATTTTCATACGTTTCTCTGAAGAACAACCGTTTTGGAGTAAGGTAGGGGAAGAACAATGTCAGAGACAAGGTTTTTCAGAAAAATGGTTGTGAAAGAGGTTTACATTTCAGAGGTTCCCCCAGGGCAGATGGGTGAGGAACCCAGGACCGACATACATACCAGAGAGCAAGAGGAGCTGTTAGCTTAAGCTTTTGAAACCTTTACAATAGAAAGATTTTGGTTAATCAAACCCTTTATACAATTTAGATAGTGTTAACACACAATAATTTAACTGTTTCAACAATATAATTTTAAAGTTTATAACTTTATTTTTGTATCTGTTACTAAAGATTTTTCCAAACTTACAATTTTCTACAAACTTTAAAATACTTTGAGTTCTGGATTTTGTTTCCATTTAAATTTTGAGTTGAAACTTTTGTTAGAATTTAAACCTTTCTTTTTTAGTCTTTAGGGACACCCAAGCCCATCTAATGACCACCCAAGACACAGTATGTTTGAAGAACAGAAGAACCCGGACTTAAAATGATTGAAGACAGAAAAAAAAAACAAAACAAAAATTTTGTCAAAAAAATTATTTTGAATAGAAAAAAACAAAAATTATAGAGAAAGTGGTAGAGTTATTGAGGAAAGAAAAAATCAGGTCATAAAACCCCGGCAAGGGGGTGATCTAATGAATTACTTGACTATGACATATACTATACATGACTTGTTACAAGATACAGAAACACATGGACAGAATAAAAGAAATGAATTGAATGTCTCACATGGTAATCATCTAAATGAGAGAGGGTGATCATCTTCTGGTTGCCTCATCAAAGAGTATGTTGTTCAAGTATACCCATTTTTATCAAAATTACCCATTTTTCAAAGGTAGGCCAAGGTTCACAGGTATGAGCCACCTTCAGTTTAGGGCCAATGTGGCGAGTAAGGGGGTATTTACCGAATTTATAATTTGAATATTTATAATTTGAAAAAATTTGTTTTTTCTTTTTTAGCTAGTCTCTAAAGATAGTATTAGTTATCCTGACATACTTCCTCCCACTATAGATGTCACTGACTTATCATTGTTATATAGATCACATGATTATATCCCAGGGTACTCTGAGTTTGGGTAAAAGGTGGTTCACTGAGGTTCAGGTAAAAGAAATAGGCTTAAGCAATTGCTGGCTGAATTTTTGCTGCTTATTTTACATAATATTTTTATCTAATAACTTTATCTATTCTCATGGTGAGCTCTTTAGAACAAACCAAAGGGGTGGCCATGGGTTCACCATGTGCACCTATCATGCAAAATTGGAACACACATGGGAACAAAAATCATCCATTCATCCAGATGGAAAAATTCATCCTATTCTACAACATTTGGATGATATTTGCATGCATTTTATGGTAGGAACAAAAGATTTTTTTTTTTTTTTTTTGAATACATCAGCTCTTTGCAAATTTTTTTATTATACGATGAGAAGCTGATTCCATCATTATTATTATGTTCTATTATTAACTAGAGGACAGAGAGAGACTCTTTCTCTCACTTCAAAAAAAAAAAAATTTTTTTTGCTTTTTTTTTACGACAGTTCCCCCCCCCTTTGCACAAGAAGAAAGGAATAGTCAAACTTGGCCTTGCAGGCAAAACATAGAGAAAACAAAACAAGAAAAAGAAAAAGTATAGATTTATGAAATAGAAATATGAAATAAAAAGAAAGAAGATTTTTTTGTTAAACCTTTTCTGTACTACACTCTTAACAAAAAAAATAATAAAAAAATAGTGGAAATGGAAAGAGGTGGGGATAGGGAAAATTTTTAGAAGTAGGGAATTATTATGGCAACTATGGCAACTCACATTAGATGACAAGAGATCTCAGGTGTATGAATGATGCTTAGTTTTTAAGCCTACTTAAAATGAAGAGAAACAGACTATAACTGTTTCCTAGTCCACATCCATGAAATTTCCAGTTTCAAGCAAATACTTAAGGTATTTTTATTATTTACAATTGCAATACTGGGTACCTCAGCTGAGTAATGTCAATTCATTTATATTTATGTTTATTGTTTGTATTTGGTTTGTTACTACATACTTTTATGTACACATTTTTTTTTAAGAACAAAACAAAAATTTTTTTTTTTTTATATTATATGTTCATATTTAGCATTATATTTTTTATACATAAAATCTATCTGCACTCGGCTTTCATTATAAAAGAAGACAAGATCATATAGCTGTCGCCAGAGAAGGAAACTTTTCCAAGGGCAAAAATCACTACTACAGTGGATAAAAAAGGACATTTTGGTCATTCTGAAATTCAGATTTGTCCTTCTCAGATTTTTTTCCTGACGCTATTACATCTTCGCAGATATGTGGGTCTAATTTTCTTAAATCAATATACAATCTTTCAGTTGTCAGATTAGAGACGCAATAACTGATGTACCATCTCTAACTTGCTTGTATTACCTAATTTGATTGCTGATATTGTTAAAAATGCTCAACATTTACATTTAAAAAAAACTTTGCTGACTCTCTTGCTATTTTCCAAAATAATTTACTGGAAGATTATTCATTTAAAGACCTATTACCTGATTAGTTTGATGTTTTTCTTTTTAGTTGTGAATCAGATGATTAGATTTCTTATGTGGATGTGAACCAGTATATTCATGTTCATTCTAGTAGTTTTATACATTTTTAAAAATAAAGCAGTTAATTTTTTTTGAGTTTGTGTTACATAATTTGAGGTGTTCTTTTGATATGTCTTCTGTTGTATCTAATTTGATCAAATAAGAATGGTGTGCCTTGAGAAATCTATGCAATGATATATATATATGAAAATAAAGCCTCCTTTGGCATGTATCTGTCCAGGCACATGCAGCAACTAGAATACCCACAGAGATAACTTACTAAAAAGATACAAGGCCTAAATAACATGTCATACATGGACTGACTCATAGCCCTGTCTCTATACTAAATATCCTACAAACTGCTAAGAGGTGACCTTTGTTTGGCATACAAGGCATCCTCAGACCCATTATTGATGAATGTACTGCATATCAGCAAATCAAATGGCATCAGAAATACTCAACTTAGGGATCTACACCTGTTCTGCAACATCAACAGAATGGTTTGGAGGGACAGGTATATCTCACAGAGGGTACCTCTGCTGTGGAACAGACTCCCATCTACATAAAACAATCACTGAACATTTTCAAGCACAACTTAGATCTAGGGACGGGAAACACAAAATTTACCCAAGGACTGTTTCTGGCCTTAGCAAGCACTACCAGGACCTGCTCGCTGTTAACAGTTGCAGGATTATGCCAGTAGGTATTTCATGGGGGAAGCAGGGGGAGTGGGCGGTGAAGCTACAGCTGAATTTGTCAGTCAGCAAATTTGCTATGTCTCTCTGCTCAGTGAAGGTGTGCCAGTGACCACCAGTCTGGTACACTGATGTGCACTTTCTTTGAAGTTTCAGACATAGCAGTAGAAGGCCTTGTGGTTGTCTTTAGCCTGTGAGGCTATCTTGACCTCATTGATTGGCGTTGTTGGATTTAATTAGTCCTCTTAGCTTCCTGATTAGAGAGCTCCTATCATGGGAGTTGCTCTGATTTTAGCCGTGACTTTTTTGCTTTCATTATACACTCAAGGTTAGAATTCCACCAGTGTGGTTTGTTTTTAGAGTTTGTTTTGGCCTTACTTCAAGTAGGTACAGCAGCCTCTATACAGCCATTTTACATGGTCTCTGTGAACAATTCCACATAGGTTGCCTTGAACTCAGGGTTGGGAGGGGCCTTTAATTTTGAAAAACCTACTAGGATGTAGTTCGCTTTGGAATAACTCCTAACTGTTACAGGGTTTGCTGGGGTTACAGAGATGATTTTTTTTTTATTTTGAAGGAAACAGCTTTGTGGTCCGACCTCACCAGTGAGGATGTTACACTGGTGGAAGGGAGGGTGCAGAGTTCTCCCATACTGCTGAGTACCAGTTCCAGTTTGTTTGAACCTCTGGTGGGTGTGCGAACTATCTGATGGTATTTGTGTTAATAAAGTCCAGGAATCGTTATGCCAGCGAGTATAAGGCAGTGTATGCTTCCCAGTCTACAGAGGTTAAAGTGTCCCATGAATAAGGTATTTGATTTAATGGTGAGCATCTTCAGTGGGTCTACGATCAAGCTATAGGATTCTGGGTACAGTGATTGGCAAGTGGCTAAATTCCAGGGGATCATCCTGTTTAGCCAACCTAGAGTTATGCTTGTTGCTATTATAGTCGGAGACTGTTCCACATTTTGTCCCAGTCTGTGCAGCTGATGGTCCAAATGTGTGGAAGACACTGAAACCTTGCACTGCATAAGTACTTTCTGAAGATTTATACCATGTTTATACCATGTTTTGGTAACAGCACAGATCAGTCTGTGCAGCTGATGATCCAAATGTGTGGAAGGCACTGAAATCTAGCACTGCATGAGTACTTTCTGTAGATTTATACCATGTTTTGGTAACAGCACAGATGTCTATATTCTCCAGAGTGAGGACAGCTTGTAAGGTGTGGAGTTTGCTTAGGCTCTTAGCATAGAGTAGAAACAACTTTAGGTTTCTTTGGGTTTTATTCGCTATGGTTGGTAGGTATGTCAATTTGGCATTGCCTCAAAAAGTTTCCAACAGGGTGGATAAAGTTTTAGCCAATATTCGAAAGCCTAGGGGAGACGGGTACAGATCATTCATTGTAAAGCAACGTGGTTTGTTATCCATGTCCTCATGCCAATAAATATTGAAACCCAACTGGAAAGACACCAAAAACTAAACCAATTACTGAAGTCAATCATCTTTTGTTCCTACTGTAGCATCACCCTTGGTGAAGAAAGAATGCAATGCTGTTCAATGGAAGCATATGCAATGTCTGCCAGTATATTGTACTGTGTTTTGATTACATTAATGGCATTAAGGTAGATTGCTGTGACACTTATTCTGGTCTTACCAAAGCTGTTAAATATGTTTTTAAATGCTCTTGTGATCTCACCTATACTAGTGAGACATAAAGGAAGTTTAAGGTTTGGCTACAGGAACATATTTGTGACACCTTAAATAGCAAAGAAACAAGTTATATTGCTTTACATTACTTTAATGTTTGGTTCTAACCCTACTGGTACTAAAACGTGTGTCTGACAGCACTGCCATGTAAATAGAGATGGTAAAAATCTTAAACAGTCACCAGAATATAAACAGGCTATTTTATACTTACATTTCAGATATTTGTACCTAAAGGATTAATCGAACATGTGACCTGGAAAGGTTAAATAGTTTCTTTTAGTTTACTGCTGGTTTTAAAATTGTTGGCTATTTAACTTATTTCTCTGTTGTACATTTTACTCTCTTGGAAGGTCTTTGACTGAGGCACAAGCTGCGGTGGTGGTGCTGCGGTAGCGTTGTCACCTCACAGTAAGACGTTGTCCTGTTAGATTCTGTGCTGCGGTAGCGTTGTCGCCTCACAGTAAGACGTCCTGTTCGATTCTCAGCTAGAGCGCCTTCTGTGTAGAGACATGCGTGAATGGGCGTACCTTCGTTGAAGGTTGTGCATCAGGGCCGGCAACTGGGCACATAAAAATCTACTGCCAATCATTAGCGGACTGGAGTTCCGCTGTGGCGCCCCCTAACCGGGAAAAGCCGAAAGACACAACAACAATTTTTTTCATCCAGTTGTCATTGTTATACAAAACAGAACATCAAGTCTAGCTGACCCCACCAATGATTGCCAGTTTGCCCCAACCACCAAGCAAATAAACTTCTTGCACACAAAGAAAAAAAAATAATGATCTGATAATTACATTTATCACATAACATGAAAGAATACTGCCTGACATACTGGTAACTCCAACAAATAAGAAGAGACAGCAGGCCAATGAAGCAACTGACACGCTATGGACATAACTGCTGCAGCTAATATTTGGGACCCTCCCTGATGGGTCAATGACTAGGATAAATCAATCCCAAAAAATTCCCAAGGAAAGAAGCTGGAGGACAGTCAAAAAACTAAACAGCAGATAGCCAAGTCCTGAAATGCAAAAGGAAGTTTGACTTCTAGAGATGTACTCGAAGCAATAATGTTTGGTGAAGGCATAAAGAGAGATGAGCTATAACAGATGTCTATAGCAGAACCACATACTGGTGGAGTGGACTGACTACATTTTTTTTTTATATATATATATATATGGTGGGCAGTAAACAACCTAGATAGCCAGCTAACTGTCTGCAAATCAATGTCATTGAAAACCACTTTCAGTGATCCCTGAAGTTGACCTTTTCTTCACTATTGTAGAATCATAGGAGGTGCAAAAAAATCTGAGTTTTCTTTTTCCATGTTCCTTTATTCTGGTGTGCAACATTCAATAAAAACAACAAATAGATTACTGCAGCATATTTAAATCAACATAAACAGAGATACACATATAGCATAACTTTAAGCATGGATATCATAACTTCATCTAAACCACACTTACATCTGAACCAGTCCTGCATAAGATTAGACTGCCTTTTATCCTGAACTTCACACATTATATCCTTTTTTTCCAGTAATAGACTACATCCATGCCCCTAGCCTTGCTTCACAGGCTACATTCTGTTTTGTAGCCTCACAGATTCTTCCCTTGAGAAAGGAACAGAGCAAAACTGTCTGCAATCTTCCCTTGAGAAAGGAACAAAACAAGCACAAGACCTATCTGCAACCTTCGCTTTATCTCATGCTTAGCCAGCAAAGTCAACATTCAGTGGAAGATTCTTTGTTTCTGCTTTTCTAAAATGTATGCATAAATTAAATATCATTTCTTAGCCAGCAAGGTCACTATTCAGTGAAAGATGCTTTTCTAAAATGTATGCACAAATGAAACACCATTTCAAGGCTTATTTTATTCTTTAGCCCATATAATGTCTAATAAATACTGTACAATGAAAATCTAATTGATCTAACAGGAGGTTACTAGGCTAATGGCCCTAGAGCCTTTACAAGCCTAGCCATGTTCATAGATTCATAGGTAGGTACTAGGCTATCGGCCCAAGGGCCTACGTAAGCCTAGCCAACAATTTCCCTGGCTTACGCCACCCAAGAAAGGTATTTTCCTGTGCCACTGTCGAAGAGACACAAAAGTGATCCCCGGGGTGTATTTCCTGTTTCCCATCCACTCATCAAAATTTTTCTTGAAGAGTGCTAATGAAGAACTTTGCTTGACATAGATGGGTAGCCTGTTCCAAAGTATGGGAAGTCTCTGGGACTGGAATCTATCCCTCCAGCATGTCCTGTTTATTGTGGTGACAAGATTTAGGTCCCTAGAGCGCATAGCTCAGAGGGATTGGGATTTCTTTAGGTGTAGCATGTCCAACAGCTCTGGGTTTGATATAGCTTTATATGTTAGACAGAGATCACCTCGGAGTAGGCGATATGCTACGGAGTAAAGCTGGAGTTTTTTGAGGCGGCCAGTGTAGGGCATTTGTTTGAAGCCAGTAATCCTCTTTGTGAGGTACTTCTGTGGCCTTTCCAGCTGCTGCAGATGTCTTGTGAGGTACATTTCAAAAGGGGCGTTGTACTATAATGGGTCAAATGAGTGTTGAGTAGAGGGGTACAATGACCTCTTTTTTCCTGGATGAGAACCCTTTTATGATGAGGTGTGCCACGTAGAAGGACTTCCTGACTACTGTGGCGATGTGACTATCAAAGGAGAGACTACTGTGCACCTGGGTCCCAAGGTCTCTTATCACGCATTCGGTGTCAAGTAGATTGCTGCCTATGTGGTAGTTCATGGGTACAGAGTTTTTACCAGAGGGGATGACACTGCACTTTTTGGCATTGAGCTTGAGGCCATGGCTCTGACACCAGGCATTTGTCTCAGCGAGGTCCTTCTGTAGGATGTCCACATCATTTGGGGACTTGACTATGGCTCCTAGTTTGCAGTCATCTGCGAACTTCGTTAGCCAGAGGCCTTCTGTGTTAGCCTGTACTTCAGAGAAAGTACAGTTGGGTACACTTACCATAAATGTAGATGTTCGAGTGTATTCACTGTTGCAGTCATTACATTTGGGTAATCTGCTGGCAGGTTGCCCTCAGTCAGCCTGAATTCCAAAGTCTTGGGTCCTGCGTCAGTTGCCGTTTTCTCTTCCATGACGTCAGGTTGTCAGGGGTATAAAACATGCAGCCGACACCATTTTCTTTAGTTTTTCTTGCTCCCAAAAAGGTAGCATTATTATATAAATATATATATATATATTTATATATATATATATATATATACACACACACACACGCAACAATATAAACTTTACCTTCATCTACAAGCAAATACACCACACAGGTTGTAGAAGACAGAGAAGGAAAGATAAACTGTAGAATGACAGGAGGATGGCGGGAGGGTAACTTGGACTGCAACAGTGAATACACCCATACATCTACACTTATGGTAAGTGTACACAACTGTACTATGTTCTTCGTGTTTCGCTGTTGCAGTCATTTCATTTGGGTAGAATCCCAAAGCTATGGTTGGGAGGCTGGAGCTAAACAGCATTAGGTGCGGCTATAAGGCCCTGCAGCACTGCAATGGCAAAGTCTGCCCTGGACTTAGAGTAGAGAGGCAAATGGTAATGCTTTGTAAAGGTGTGAACAGAACTCCAAGTAGCAGCCTCTAGAATGTCTTTGGTTGGTACTCCTCTGAGAAAGGCTGCCAAAGTAGCTGCAGCTCTGGTGGAATGAGACCTAATGCCCTTGGGCACAGGTTTACCATGGTGTAAGTAGCAGAAACTGATGCAGTGGCTTATCCACTTTGAAATTGTCTGCTTTGAGATGGCCTTTCCTTCTGATCCTGCAGCATATGACACTAGTAATTGCTCAGTTTTTCTTAGAGCTTTTGTCCTGCTCAAGTAGAATCTTAGCTGTCTGTGTACATCCAAGGAATGCAGAATTCTCTCTCCTTTGTTCTGCGGATTTGGACAAAAAGTTGGCAGATGAATTGTTTGGTTAAGAGCCACACTGGAAACCACCTTAGGCATAAAAGAAGGATTTGTCCTCAGAGACACCCTGTCTGGGTAAAATATGATAAAAGGCTCTACGGCCATGAGGGCCTGTAGCGCTGAAACTCTTCTTGCTGAAGTAATTGCTAGCATCAGAGCTGTCTTCCATGATAAGAACTTTATATCAGCGGTAGCAGCTGGTTCAAATGGAGGCAGGGTGAGCTTTTCCAACACATAATTGAGGTCCCATGCAGGTAATGGTGATCTTCTAGGAGGCCTTAAGTTTTTGGCTCCTCTAAGATACTGTTTTAGTAAAGGATGAGAAAAGATTGGTGGCTCTGTATTGTAATGAGCCAAAATGGCAGAGGCATGGATTTTGATTGATGAGAAAGATAGGCCTTTGTCAAGCATCTCAGTTAAGTATTGCAATATCTGAGGAATATGTGGTTATGCTGTATCAGTTCCTTTTGCTTTATTCCAAGCACAGAATCTCTTCCATTTGTCAGCATAAGATTTTCTAGTACTAGGCCTTCTGGCTTCCAAAATAACATCCATCACAGCTTTACTAAGAAGTATCGTTCGTATGATTACATGATTAGCCATGCTGCCAGGTTCAGAGTCTGTAGCTGATTGTGCAGGATCTGATTATTTTGCTGGGACAGTAGTTGCGGTCTTTGAGGCAAGGTCCAAGCTGGGTATTGAGGCAAGGTCCTTAGGACTGGGTGCCAGTACTGACGGGGCCAGTCCGGGGCAATTAATATTATCTTTGGCTTCTCTTGTCTGACTTTTAGGAGGACCTTGGGTAGAATAGGCAGAGGAGGAAAGGCGTAAATTGACAAGTTTTTTCCAACTGAAGGAAAGGGCGTACACTTTCCATGCTTGTCTGTGATAAGTCCTTGTGCAGAATCTTTTCAATTGATAATTTTGAGGAGAGGCAAATAGATCTATGTCTGGGCTCCCCCATTTGTCTGTTATCATGTTGAATACTTGTGGATTTACTTTCCACTCATGAGGATCCATAAGGTTTCTGCTTAAATCGTCTGCCAGTGTGTTCTGTTTTCCCGGCAGGAATTGAGCTTGAAGATTTATTTGGTAGGTCAAAGCTGTGTCCCACATTGCCATGGCTAATCTGCAAAGGGGGTATGAGTGTGTGCCTCCTTGCTTGTTTATATACCACATGACTGTGGTGTTGTCCGTCTTTATCAGTAGTTGTCCTGGATGAAGTAAGTCCTTGAAGGCTGTTAGGGCATTTTGAACACCTAGCATCTCTTTCTGGTTGATATGTAGATGCATTTGATTTGGTGCTCATATTCCCTGAATGCATCTTCTTGTCATGTAGGCCCCCCAGGCGTAATCTGATGCGTCTGTTGTTAAGGTTTGGCTGGCAGGGGGTAGAGTGAAGGGCTGTCCCATGTTTTGGTGACAGGCCTTTGCCCACCATAGAAACTCCTGTTGCAGGCAGGGGATGTGAGGAATCATTGTTTCCAGATTGTGTGAATGTTGACTCCATAAACTTTTTAGGTACCATTGAAGTTTCCTCATATGCAGTCTTGCATAAGGAATTAGTAGGATGCAGGATGCCATGAAGCCCAGAGCCTGCAGAATTTGTCTTGCAGAAGACTGGGTTTTTGTTGCCATCAGTTGAAGTAAGTAGTCAGTTGCCTTTGTTTGTCTGGCGTGAGGTAAGCCATCTGGGCAGTTGTATGCAAGCTTGCACCCAGGAATGTTATCTTTTGAGAGGGTACCAGTTGTGATTTCTTTTAGTTTATTGTGTACCCTAGGCATGCTAGCAGCCTTTTAACAAACCCCAGGTGTCGTAGAGGAGTGTCCTTGTTCTCTGCTTGAATGAGACAGTCGTCCAAGTAAGGATATATTTGAATACTTCTTTGTCTGCAAAAAGGAATTACTGGTGCCAGGCACTTTGTAAAGACCCTGGGCGCAGTAGATAAGCCAAAGGGCAGTGCAGAGAATTGGTAATGCATTAAGCCAGCCTTGAATCTGAGGTTATCTTCTGCACGACTGTTTTACTGGGACATGCAGGTATGCCTCTTTTATGTCTGAAGTCACCAGCCAAGCATTCTTGCCCAGCATGGGCAGAAGCTGTTGCAAAGTGAGCATTTTGAATTATGGAATGTCCAGGTATGTGTTAAAAATCGATAAATCCAGTATTGGCCGCCAGGCCTTGTCCTTTCTGGGTACCAAGAACAGTAGAGTAAAAACCTTGTCCTTTTTCCTGTTCTGGTACTGTCTGAATGGCCCCCATATCCATGAGGGATGTAACCTGTTTCTGTGTCTCTGCCCATTGGTTTTTTGGCAGGTCTGGCCAACCATTTGTCATTGGCAGAGTGTGGAAATGGAATTTGTATCCCTGTGATACGATGTTCAGTACCCACTTGTCCTGGGTTATTAACTGCCAATTTTGAGCAAAAAGTGCTAATTTTCCCCCTATGGGTGCTGCCAAAAGATAAGTGCTTGGTGTAGGCAGAGGGAAGTCATTGGGATTGCATTCTGTAGGTTTGCGTTTTATCTCCTCCAGATTTGGAGGTGGATGCACCCCATTGCTTTGACCTGTATGAGTCTTGAGCCTGGTACCTGGAACCCTTAGGGCGTCTGGATTTGCCCCTTTGAGCTCTGCCTGACACAGGAAAGGACTTTTTTTGTAGGCCAGTGTCTACTGAATCTAGGTGGCTGCACTTGTAAGAAATCTTTCACAGTTTGCATAGACTTAGCTTTGTCTTCCATTTTCTTTAAAACCTCTTCTGCCTTAATACCAGAGAATCATGCTGTAAAGGTACATCTAGCAATTTAGCTTTAACATGATCAGGCAAATTTTGTTCCTTTAACCAGGCCGTGCCTCCTAATCACAGATGCAGTAACTGCGGCCCTGCAGGAGGCCTCTAAAGAATCAAAACCACATTGCAAAGTATGCTTTCCAACTTGTTCAGCTGCATGCAATAATTCCTGCAATTCCTTATTTTCTGCACATTCTGAAATCAACATAATTTTCTGTTTCAGCAATCCCATAACATGTTGTTTGTAATTAAGCATATGAAATTGACAGTTTAAGGCCCTGATTGCCAAGGTTGCAGATGTATAAACCTTTTTTCTCCATCTGTCCAGTGCCCTTGAATCTCTGTCAGAGGGGGTAGGTTTTTTTTCTGTTGCGGGCTTAACTCCCTTTGGACCCTGTGAAAATGTTTCAGGATCAGCAGCAGGGCTTCTAAATAAAAACTTACGAGAGTCAGGGACCCTGTAATACCTGTCAGGCTTACTGGGAGCCCGAGGTAGAGTCAGGGGTCAGGCTTGACTCCAAAAAAACATCATCCACAATGTCTAACACAGGGGGAATGGCTAAAGGCTTGTGCTGAGGGAGTAGGAGGAAATCCCTGAGCCTCTTTTTTGATTCTGAGAAGTCTTGACTCTCCCAGTGAAAATGCTCCCTCAAAGTGTGCAAGGTTTCTCCAAATGAATAATCCTCAGGAGGAGATGCAGATGGAATAAACTCATCAGCATCCGAATCCTCATAGGGAGGTAAAGATAATTCCTAATCAGAAGAAACAGAAACCTGATCTGAAGATTCATAGTCAGTATCTTGCCTAGGCCTCTTATCTGGAGGGGGATGGGTACCCCTGATCAAGGTAAAAAGGTCTTCAGCCATTTTGATCATCTGTTTTTTTGGGCATAAAGGCCTGTGCACGTGGCTCAGGCGTCATTTTTTTAGTCTTAGAAGGTGTCTTTGCCTTTGGTTTTGCAGCTTTCGGTTTGATATAAAAATGTTGAGGTCTGAATACACCCTCAGAAGCCGGTGCCTGCTTAGCGGCTCCAGACCCATCCGAGGGAGCTACATCCATCGGTCCAATACCTTGAGTATCTTGCGGCATGCCGGACTCCACATGGGTGTCGGTAGAGGCCTGCAACTCGAAGGTAGCGGGTACCAGGGGCTGCGAAAGCACCTCACTGAGTACAGGCAAACCGGCGACTGGCTTAGGAGAAGCTTCTTCGTCGGTTTTGGATCACAACTGCCTTTCGCTGTCCTTTTCTTTACGTTTTTTTATGCACTCCGGTAGTCGAATTGCTATCCGACGACATCTCTGGGTAGTTAAATCTGTTTCCAAAATACTTAGATGCAAAAATATACAGACGCTTAATAGTGCGTTGGTTAAATCTAGCACAAAACCGACAGCCAGGCATGTTGTGATCAGGGCCTAAGCAAGGAATACAGTATAAATGGAAATCCTTATGGAGGTATTTGCTTCCCACAAGTAATACAATTATTAACTTTTTCTGACATCGGTAAAAAGCAAGAAAAATGTTTCCCCAACGGGGTACTTAGCTTTATTGAAGACTTCAGTTCTGAAACTCAAACGCGAATATTTCAGTAGTCAGCCGACCGGCACTTGTGAAATGCTTCTGCTTCGGGCACTGTGCGGCAAGAAAGACTAAAGAAAATGGCATCGGCTGCATGTTTTATACCCTTGACGACCTGACGTCATGGAAGAGAAGACAGCAACCGACACAGGACCCAAGACTTTGGAATTCAGGCCGACTGAGAGCAACCTGCCAGCAGATTACCCAAATGTAATGACTGCAACAGTGAAACACGAAGAACAAGTAGATACCAAACAGGAGAGGTCCCAGGATGGAACCCTGTGGTACTCCACTTGTCACTGTTTTGAGGTCTGATTTGGAGTCTGCAACTTTTACAGTGTGGGTTCTGTCAGTGAGCCAGTTGGCAACCCATCTTGTGACATAGGGATTTATACCTAGTTTAGTGAGTTTAGCTATAATTCCAGAATGGGGGATGGTGTCGAAAGCCTTGGCGAGGTCAAGATAGGCTGTGGGAACCACCTTAGCCTCATCTACGGCTTTGGTGACTGCCTCAAAGACGTTGATCAGGTTCAGGAGGCATGAATTGCCTTTCACAAACCAGAACTGGGTGGGATTCAGAGTTTGGAGGTTACCAATGTCTTTGTTTAGGAGTTCCATGATGATACGTTCCATGGCCTTGCAGACCAGGCTCGTCAGGCTAATAGGTCGATAGTTCCCGGGATCAGTGGTGGCTCCCCCTTTGTGAAGTGGGATAACTGTTGCTGTGTGCCATTCAGTGGGCACAAAGCCTCACGCGAGGCTATTGTTGAACATGGTGCTTAAGTGGGGAGCCAATTTGTTCTGAAGTTCATGTACAACGCAGCCTGGGATGTTGTCCGGTCCCATGGATGCTGTGTTTTTGGCTTTAGAGAGTGCAGCTTTTACCTGCATAGTTGTGATTACAGGGACTCTGCATTCTTCCTGTATAGATATGGGCCCTTTAGGGGGTGAGGGGGGCTAAAGTTAGCACTAAACCTATCTGCCAGGATGTTGGCAATATCAGTTGGTTCTATAATTTTCTTGCCTTTGTGCTGCAACTCAGAGCAGATCTGGGTGTTGCCATCGAGATTCTTGACATAGCTATAGAATGCTTTGTGGTTATCCTTGGAATTAGTGGAGATTTTGTTTTCGTAGCTAGCTTTGGAGGATCTTATAAGGGATCTCAGCTTCTTACTGAGGCTGACCAGGGAGCTCCTCCACTCATGGGATTTTACTCTCTTTTGCAACAGTTTCTTCCTTCTGTTGTACAGTTTATTTATGGCAGGGGACCACCAGATTGGCTTCCTTGTTTGGAGGATAGCACGATCCATGCACTCGTGTAAGTGCTTATAGAGTGCATTTGTGTAGGATTCAGCAGTTGTAACTGTATTGTCCATCTGCATGGGTGTCATGAAGTTCACCACTTCTGTCTTAAGAAGCATGAAGTTGGCTTTGGCTTTGGAGAAATTTTTTACTGTGGTTTCCTTAATGGGGGTGGGGTGGGATGTGGATATCAAGGGTGATTAGCTTATGGTCGGATTGGACCAACGAGGAGTTGACTTCAGGTGTGGAACACCGGTCACTCATGTTGGTAATGACTAGGTCTAGGATATTGTTGCCCCTGGTGGGGGTGTGGATAAGTCGATCCAGGGCATTGGAGTTTATGAATTCCAGAAAGCGTTGAGCTAAGGAGTTGGTACACGAGTAGTTTTCCCAGTTAATGGTGGGGTAGCTGAAGTCGCCCATTATTAGGGTGTTTGGTTGAACCCTAATATTTTCCAGTACATCAAAAAGAGAGTGAGAATCCTGGGGCATGGTGGGGGATCTGTAGCAAGCTACAATTTGGTTTGCAGTTTTGCCCAGAGTTAGTTGCACTTGGATAACCTCAGATGCATTATGCTGAGCAACTAGCCTGGAGGTGTGGATATCCTTAATGAATATGGACACACCTCCACCTTTGATGTTTCGGTCTAGTTTACATGGCTGAAAAGTGTGGTACGAGTTATAGCCTGGTAGTGCAGGGGTGCTCTCTGGAGCCTTGAACCAGGTCTCAGCCACTGCAAAGATATCAATGTTCTCCATTTTAAGGAGTGCCTCGAGTGAGTGCATTTTGAGATTTAGACTTCTAGCATTGAGTAGCATTACCCTCAGTTTTTGCTTCTGTGTTCCTATTATGGTGATGAAATTGTTATTTGAACCTTGCCTAAAAAAGGCACTAAAGGGGCAGCAAGAGCCTTAGCCAGTATCCGGAATCCCAGGGGCGAGAGGTGCAGGCCATCTGTGGCAAAGCATCGTGGTCCGTCGACCATGTCATCCCAAGCAGACAGATACAGGATCCCCTTAGAATGACACCAGAAGCTTAGTCAATTGTTTAAGTCAATCATTTTGTCCTTGTACTGCGGTATCATTCTGGGCGATGGCAGAATGCTACTCAGGGCTACGGTCATACCTGCCTTTGCTACAAGATCGGAGAGCTCTTCCATGTCTCTTTTCATGTAGTCCAGGGAGGTACGTCTCAGGTCATTCACACCAACATGGACAATGACAGAGTCATACTTGTACTTGTTGTGGAGTGACCTGAGTGAGTGGGTTATGTGGCGGATCCTGGCACCAGACAGGCAGATGACAGTAACCTTCTCCTTGTTTAGCCTGGTGAGTGGAACATCAGTGTACCTGACTATAGAGTCACCTATGACTAGTGTGTTGGGTACGTTGTTTTGCCTTAATGGCTGTGGTTGAGTGGCATACTGAGTCTGTGGGCTATGTGTCATTTGGGTTGTGTTGGGGGATGGAGGTTGCTTGCATTTCTGCTTTGGAGGTCTCTGTTACTTAGACAGATTATTATTGAGAGCCTCTGTGAATGTTTTTGTGTTACTATGTGTGGATTTTGGTGGTGTAGATTTAGTGAGACTATGTGATGAGTGTGGTGTGGTGCAAATGTTTACCTTCTCCTCATGACTGTCAGTTCAGTCTTGGTTGGAGAGAGCTTTACCTCCAGTTTGGCTGGATAAGTGCATCTCTCACAGGTTGTAGTGTTGGGTGGCAGGAGGAGAGGGTTGTCTGTGTACATGAAGCAATTTCTACATTGCCTCATGATGCCCAGATGTTATACTCATATTCCCTAACTGAACATGTTGATGGTCTATATTTGTGAGTTGATGGTCAGCACTAACTGCCTCTGTCCATAACAGACATAGATTCTACTCCCAGGGTGAATTTTTCAGTCTCCCATTCAAGTGTCAAGTTTTGCTTAAGTACTGTTATTGAGGAGCTCTGCTTCACGTGAACTATTCCAGAGGAGCGGCAGTCCCTGGAAGACAGGTCTGTCTCTCCAGCATATTCTGTTAATGTCACAGGCTAAGACATTTTATGGTTGTAGTGCATGCCTTGGATTTAACAACTGGAAGTTTTTTGTTTATGAGTTGTGTTGGCTTCCTGGGTCAGCACTACTGGTTTTACTAATGTCACAGGCTAGGTTAAGTTAACTGGAATGAGTGAATCTTGTCCCATCTGACTTGTGGATGTGTAGCATTTTGATTAGGGCAGGGTCAGAGACTGCTCTGTAGGTCAGGCATAAGTCACCTCTCAGCAGCCTATAAGATACAGAATACAGTGACAGGGCTTTCAATCTATTCATATAGGTCATGTTTTGAAGGCCCTGTATTTTCCTGGTAAGGAACCTTTGTGGTCTCTCCAGTTGCTGCAGCTCCTGTTTGGTACATACCAAAGGGAGCACTGTACTATATTAGTGGTCTGACGAGAGTTGAATATAAAGGAGTTACAACATCCTTATTCCTGGATGCAATGCCCTTACTTATCAGATGAGTAATGTAGAAGGCTTTCCTTACCATTGTGGACACACAGTGATCGAAGTTTAGGCTGCTATCAACCTGTGTACCCAAATTTTGCAGCACTGGGTTTTAGCTTGAGGGGGGTACTGTTTATATTGTAAGTTGCAAGGATGTCCTCTTTGCCAGATTTTTTGCATTTAGTTTAAGTCCATGAGTTGGGCACCAATCGCTTGTTTGTGTTAACCCCTTTCGTAATATGTTAACATCGTTAGGGGACACAATAATTGCACCTAGCTTGCAATCATCAGCAAACTTAGTAAGCCTCACAGGCTATCTAATTTTGCCTAGACTTCCAAGAAACAGATTCCAAACAGCAGAGGGCCCAGCACAGATCCTTGTGGATCATCACTGATAACCGATCTACTGGTATAGGTGGAATCTCAACTTTGACTGTATGCGTTCTGTGAGTCAGTTAGCTACTCATTTAGTGACCTATGGGTTAATCCCCAGCTGGGAGAGTTTCTCAATGATACTAGAGTGGGGGACTGTGTTGAAAGCCTTGGCTAAGTCGAGACAGGTGGCATATACTGTACTGCCTTCATCCAGGGCTTTGGTGACATTCTCGAAGACCGCTAGGGTTTAATAAACATGATCGACCCTTAAAGCCAAATTAGGTCAGGTTGAGTGTTTTGAGGTCACCTATGTCATTGTTAATAAGGTCCATGATGATTTTTTTCCATGGCCTTGCAGATAAGACTGGTTAAGCTTATTGGTCTACAGTTCCCAGGGTCGGCTGATAGACCCCCTTTGTGCAGAAGGATTACTGTTGCCGTCTTTCACTCTGCTGAAACAAAACCAGTGCTCAGGCTGTGTTAAAGTGAGTGCCATGTGGTTCCGCAAGGTCCTGTTTTAGGCCACTTAGTAAGCAGCCTGGGAAGTTATCTGGTCCCATAAAGGCTGTGTTTTTGGCCTTGGAGAGCACGGTTATGACCTGCTCATGGAAGATATTAGGTAGAGGACTAGTGGCTGGTATGTTTTGCGGTACAACTGGTGGGGAAAGGGGGGTGAAGTTTGCGCCAAATCTGTCAGCCTGCAGTTTGGCAATTTTCTCAGGTTCATTATGATTGGTACTATCCACTACTAGTTTGGCACAAAGCTGGTACTTCTCTTTTAGATTTTGGATGTAGTTAAAGAATGCTTCATGAGTATCCTTAGCTAGGGATGCTAATTTAACTTCATAATTAGCTTTAGAGGACTTTACAAGATACCCAAGTTGCTTGTCCAAGCTGTGGAGGGTCTTCTTCCTCTGGTGAGTTTCTTCCTCTTGTTATACAACCTATTTATACTTTATGTCCACCAGGGTGGCTTGTTTTTTTTTCATGAGGACCTGGTCTTGATCTGGTTAGATACAGCCAAGTTTATACAGTTGTAAAAGTGGTTATACAAGGCATTTGTGTACACCACCTTTGCATAGGAGTCTGTCTGCTGTGTTAGCAGGGGGTTTGAAACTATTTATACCATCACTTAGTAGACTGTACTTTGGTCTAGAGAAATGTTTCGTTATTTTAGCTCCTATAGGGTTCAGGTCTGATAGTTACTTCAAAACAAGACTGATTTATGATCAGATCTTACCAGGTAGGACAACACACTGGGGATAGCGCAGTGACCCCCTCCCCATGTTGGTGAGTACTAGAACTAGTCTAGAACATTTCAGCCCCTTGTGGGGGTACAGACCATCTGATGCACAACATTTGTATTGACAAAATCCAGGAACCTCAGGACGAGCATATTAGTGCTTGTGGTATGGCTCCCAATGACCAAGGTGTTTGGCTGTATAGCGAGTGACCGTAGTAAGTCCAGGCAGTGTGTTTCTCATGGCTGACAGTGGAGGACCTGTAGCTAACAATGATGTGGAAGCGAGTTTTACCTACAGTTAGATGGAACTGGAGTATCTCAAGATAGTCATACTGTTTTAACAAGGTTGGAGGTGTATTTGTCCTTAATGAAGATGAATAAACCTCCGCCATTGGTTCTTTCACACACATTTTGAGGTCTAAACCTGTGGAAGGCATTGTACCTTTGCATGGATGAGGTGCTCTCTGCAGCCTTGAGCATGTCTCAGTGACGGCACAGACATCAGCATCTTCCAAGGTGAGGAGTGCTTCCACAGACAGCAGTTTTCTGTTTAGACTTCTAACATTAAGCAGCATGACCTTGAGTTTTGTCTCAAGTGGATTTTTTTTTTTATGTCGGAAATTTTGTTGTTCTGACATTGCCTAAAAAAGGTACTGTGTGTGAGGCAAGTATATTTGCCAGTAACCGAAAGCCCAGAGGGAACAGGTGAAGACCATCCCTGGCAAAGCAGTGTGGACTGTCAACCATGTCTTCCCAGGCTGACAGATACTGGACACCCCTGGACTGACAGCAGAAACAAGACAATTGTTTAAGTCAATCAGTTTTTGTTTACACTGAGGCATCATCCTGGGTGAAGGTAGAATGATGCCTGTGACACAAAAGAGAGTTCAGTTGTCTCTCTCTTCATATAGTCCAGAGAGGGGATGCAAATAGGTCTCAAGTCATTTACCCCAACATGGACTGTGTCAGAATCATACTGGCACTTGTGGAGAAACTTGAGTGCGTGTGTGACTTGATGGATCCTGGTACCTGCTAGGCAGCTAACTGTGACCTTCTTGTCCAGCCTGGTGAGGGGAACATCTGTGTGCCTCTCTATGGAGTCAGCTATCACCAGGACATTTGGTTTTGAGGGATTTTGCCTTAGCTGAAACACTAGTGTGTGTGTGTTATTATATTTTGTATATTCTACTGAATTGGCAGTGTGCACAACAGGTCGGTGCTTGGAAGGTCTCTGATCTTTTGGTTAGCTTCTAGTGAGTATGTCCGCATATGTGGGGTTTTGTGTGCTTGTTATGTGTGAGAGGTGAAGCTGGTGTGCTGACAACCTGTTTTATGTATGGCTTGTTTTTATGTGAGAGAACGGATTCCAAATTCATTATATATATATATATATATATATATATATATATATATATATATATATATACACACACACACACACACACACACACACACACACACACACACACACACACACATCTCTCACATATTTGTTTATTGTAGGAGTAAGTGGTTGTCAGTAAACATAAGGCAATTACTACACTGCCTCAGGAAGCCCATGTCAATCAGGCTGGCCGGAGAAATAGTGGGAAACTGATTGTCCACTGTGGCAGGATTATACCTTAATTACTAGTGAGGAGTGCCCTAGTTAGACCAGGTTTAGCTCTAGGTTAACCAAGGGGGTTGTTCTGAAGAAGGCTAGGGTTAAAAATGGTGACAATGCTTCTCTGTGTGCAATTCAGTTGCTCGCAGAGCAGCAGGGTAGTTTGGGAGGGTTTACTAGCAAACATCTAGGGAAAATTGTCTTCCTAGGTGTTTGCGTCTATACATAGCAGCACTAAACCCTGTTGTGAAAAGTGCAGCTTTGCGCAAATGCAAGGCTTAAATACAAGTGAAGTTAAACAGTTTAAACACAAACTAACCAATACGAAAGCCTAAAACTGAGCTTTTTTCCAGTGATCCCGAACTCAGATGGGTCCTGGGCTACACACTTCTGCCACAAGGGTGCAGAAGGTCCTGCTTAATGTAAGACCGCTGGTTTTAGTGCTCAAGTGATGAAAAACAATCTGGATTTAGCAAGTCTGTATCTAGCCTATGCTACTATACAAGACAGATGTATTTCAAAATTCATTGCGTGACAGAGGAGTTACTATATACAAACTGCAGGAGGGTCTCAACAGAGAGTAGCACTAGGTTGCAATAACTCTCACTTCCCCCCCCCCCAAGATAAGCAAGTTGGCCATCAGTCACTCAAACCATCCAACCAGCTTCCCAAGTCACCAGCTGATGCCAAGTTGCCAGTATAGCAGGAGGGTGTTTTGCCTCTTAGCCAATGGGCTGGCTATAAAATCACACTCTTGATGACTGCTTTGCTAAAGATCAGTCAACTGAATCTAATTACCCAATCGGTCACAATGGCAAAACTCAAATGGCACAGATACAAAGCTCTTCATACTCCTCCTGCAGGAGGCAACCCCCACTATATCCACTTCAACTAAGTATTTATTTCTGAGATCACTGCATCTCAAAACAAGGGAGCTCCCTTTGTCCCACCAGTCCTGACCAAATATACTCCAGAAAAGAAAAAAAAAACTCCCATGTGGCAAACCAAATATACCACCATTCAAAACACGTTACATATTTAATCATCATCTTACCTGAGCATTCTGCAGGATATTATTGACCAGAACAACTCTACGTCTAGCATTCAAAAGCTTTTTCACATACGGATCCAAATCCAGCACAACCTTCTGGTCTTCATTTATCCTAGTCAGCTCTGAAAAGCAAACAAACAAAACAATATCAGTCCTGCTTAAGCTACATATTTATTAGTTATGTACTTATCACAACTTGGTATCTGTGTTGTCTTCTTTCATTTCCCCTCACGAAAGGGTTATGGATCCATACGCGGATCAGACTCAGCCAAGTTTTACAGACTAGGAGCCAAGTGTCAAGCTCCTCCTACTACCCACAATGCCATGCACTCTAACCAACCTCCTCAGATTGAGTTTGCTGCCCACAAAAAACAGAGAGCAAAGAAAGAGAGATCTTAAAATACATCACTATAAATGTATAAATATATGCTTGTCCATAATCAAAGGTTCAAAAATTCAGGAACAACAGTTCCCAAAGATAATCAAACCAAGACTCAGGATTATAACGAGGCAACCAGGCCTTTGAAGAATATATGCCATTTGAATGTTTCAGTCAAACAGAAGGATTTATCCAAGTAACGGTAAGCGCTTTCACTAGATAGCCTCCTCAGACCTTCCAAGAAGGAAGCTATGTAGCGAAAGCGCTTACCGTTTTTATGTCACTCAAATAAATGAACTGTGAGTTGTGAATTTTACAGACTGGACTTGTTGTTACTTGGATAAATCCTTCTGTTTGAAGAATATATGCCGTTTGAAATTTTCAGCCAAAGGCCTGGTTGCCTCATAATCCTGAGTCTTGGTTTGATTTTCTTGCTGAATTTTATCAACAAGACATTTACCCCGTGGAGTATAGTCCATTTTGTAGTTCCCAAAGATAATTCTCTCCAGATCTTCTAGAGTACCAGGAAGGGGGAAGGTTGGGTGGGAAGGTGAGGAGGAATGAAAGAAGACAACACAGATAGCAAGTTACGGTAAGTACATAACTAATAAATCTGATGTTATCTCTTTCATTCCTCCTCACAAATGGGTAGAGTCCCCAGCTATACAACTCCTGGGTGGTCTTAAGGAAGGATATTGCAGGAGCACAGCCAAACCGAATGAAGCCCTGCTCCAGGAAACAAGATCCAACTTATAATAAGATACAAACGTATGAGCCTTAGACTAAGTGGCTGCAGCACAGACATCATCTAAAGAGGCCCTGGAAGAGAAGGCAGATGAGGTGGACACAGAGCTGGTGGAGTGAGCCGTAAGGAGATGAGGTAGTTGAAACCCATTTTTGTCATAAATAAAGGAGATACGGTCTGTGACCCACTTGCAAGGGTAACCTTGCAAACTGCCTGACCTAGATGGCTAGCACAGAAGGAAACAAACTGATCAGATTTTGGAAAGGATTTGGTCCTGTGCAAATAAAAACATAACTGTCTGTGAATATGCAATGAATGTAACAGACATTCTCCATCATTGGAGGAAGTTAGGGAAAAAGACTGGTAGTTGGACAGTCCGGTTGAGACTGGCCTCTGTAGCTACCTTGGGCATAAACAAAATATGTACAAAGAGAGAAAGACTATCTTTGTGGAAAATTATGTAAGGCGGCTTAGACGATAAGGCCTGAATTTCCAATATTCTCCTAGCTCAGGTGATGGCAACGAGAACAGTATTCCACGAAAGAAACTTTAGGTCATAGTCACCCACTGATTCAAAGGGTTTCTAAGTTAAGCTATGCAAAGCCACAGTGAGAGCCCATGGAGGAGAAGGATCCTTTAATGGAAGCCTGAGGAGAAAGACCCCTTTCAAAAAGGCCTTGCACAGTTTGGACGCTGACAGGGAGTTGAGAATGTTGCCCAAGTGAAAATTAGAGACAGTCGCTAACTGGAGTTTGATGGCGGAGAAACTAGCTCCATCTTTGAGAAGAGATGTAAGGAAATGCAAAGCATCAGAGATAGGTACCAAAAAGGGATCAATGTTTTCTTTGGAAGCCCAGAATATAAACCTCTTCCATTTGCTGCCGTAAACATTCTTGGTAGCTGTTTTTTGAGAGGCCAAAGTAATGTTTTAGATGGGGGGAGTAAGCCTGGACCTTCAAATGATCACTGGAAGTGGAGAAACCAAGTGGTCAATTTGAGGGACTTGAGAATGGGGTGATTAACCCTCTATGGAGTGAGAGAGGAGATCCTGTTTGTGTTCCAGAATCCATGGTGGATACTTCAGGTGAGACCAGAGGAAGGGGAACCAAATCTGACGAGACCAGAATGGGGGGACAATGAGGATTACGGAGGACTTCAGACACTTTGCTTTCTGGAGAAACTTTGGAATCAAAGAGAGTGGGGGATAAGCATAGAGGAGGCCAGGAGGGCTAATCATGAACCAGAGCATCACCCGGGGACTTCTCCAGAGGGGGGATCAGTGCAAAATAACTGCTGCTTTTGTTGCTCTGGGGGGGATGCAAATAGGTCACAGCAAAGTTGGCCCCAGTGGCTGAAAATCAAGCCCGCTACTGACTGACTGAGGGACCACATGCAAGGGGTCAGAATGAACCTGCTCAGTTTGTCTACCAGAATGTTGGATTCCCCCGGAATGTGTGTTGCAAGCAGAAGGCGGTCTGAAGACATCACCCATTCCCAAACCCTCATGGCTTCTCAGCACAGTGGATAGGAACGGGTTCCTCCTTGTTTGTTGATGTACCACACACAACTGACATGTTGTCTGTGTGAATTGCAAGAGTACCTTGAGGGAGATAGTCCTGAAAGGCTTGCAATGATAATAGGACAGCTCACATCTCCAGAACACGGATATGCAATCTGGTCTCTACAGATGTCCACGTGCCTTGGACCATCTTCCCCTTGTAATACCCACCCAAATGGGAAGAGTCTGTGGTACCATGGCAGAGAGGGATGGGAGAATGAAAGGTCTGCCTAATGTCAGGTCATCCGACAGAAGCCACCACTTAAGATGTCTTCTGCACACAGGAGTCAGCTTGATAGGAACAGGTAGAGGCTGGTTGAGAATAGACGACTGAGCAGCTAAAGTCCATTGAAAGACTTGCATAAAATTTCTTGTAAGGGGGACTAGAGGGATGGCAGCTGCCAAAGAACCTAGAGCTTGGAGAATTAGCCTTGCCAGGGGAGAAGTCACACTCAACACTGTCTCTACCTGATCTCTCAAGGTTATGATGCGGATGAGGTGGAAGGGCAACAATCTGTGTCCAAGGTAGTTCCAAAGAACTCTAAAGTCTGCAGAGAGGTAAGATTGGACTTTGTCAGGTTTATAGTAATCTCAGGTAGTTGGCAAGGTTGAAGTAGTAATCTCTGGCCTGCATCACCTGATGCCTGGGTGGGGCAATGAAAAGCCAGTTATCTAGGTAAGGCAACACGCAGAAACCCTGCAGTGTGAGATGAGCTGTGACTACTGCCATACATTTGGTAAAACATCCTGGGGGCTGTGGTGAGCCCAAAGGCCAGAGCCCTGAATTGGAAAGGACTGGCACCCAGCCGGAAGCACAGATGACACATGCAGTGCCTGTCTAGTTTGATGTCCAATCATTCTTCCGTAGTAGCAGGAGAATAGACTGTATTGTCACCATTCAGAACTTTGCTTTCTTAACGAGCAAGTTTAACTTGCTTGGATCCAATATGGATCGCAGGTCCCTGGTTTTCTTTGATACTAAAAAGAAGCATGAGTAAGTTCCAAATCCTCTTTGCGCAATCAGAACCTCTTGGATGACTCTTTTTGAAGTAGACTTAAAATTTCTGCTACTAATAACTCCCTCTGACTGGGTGGAACATCAGGGAGTCTCTTTGACCTCTCTGGAGGAGAGCTGTGGAAGGGAATAGTGCAGCCTCTGGATACAATCCCGAACACCCACTTGTTTTGAGTTGCATCGATGTAGGCAGTAGGCTGCAGAGGGAACAGACCCCTGACTGCCCCCAGAGATAAGCAGTCGGGCAGCACTTCAAGAGCGCTGAAAGAGCCTATCAGACAAAGTTTCCCTGAAAGCCTGATTATGCAGACCCCCCTCTACCTCTGGGGCAGCATCTCCCATTGAAACTTCCTCCTCTGCCCTTAGAGGAATAATCCCAGTGTTGATCTTGGGAAGATCCCGGGATTTACAGAACCAGGTTTTCCTTCCACTGCGCTGACTTCTAGAAAAGGTGAGCTGTGGAATGGAGAACTTGATCCCGACAGCAGATAGTCTTCCCTTGCTGTTCACTGCAGGTTAGGGTCTCTTTGACCGATGGACCAAAGAGTGAGGATTCATCAAAGGGGGCATTAACAAAAGATGCCTTAAAGGGCTCCGCAAAATCACAAAGCCTCATATCCAGGCATGTAGCCAAATAGCAATCCCTGAGCTGGCTACCAGACAGGCACCTTCCATGGAATGGGAAATTAGCCTCATAGAAGAGTTGACAAAGATGAAAGAATAGCTAGTCAGGGAGGGAGGGCTTTCTTGAAGTCCTCCTGCAACATGGTCTCTGCCAGAGAATCCAAAAGCTCTTTACCCATTTACAAACAGGCCTGGTGAAAGTGTAGCCAGGTAGTTTAACACCCTCAGGGAGAAAGTGGTCGAAGTGTAAACGCACTTCCCAAACCTGTCCATTGATCTCGACTCCCTGTTCAGCAGAGAGACAGTGGAGCTCTGCTCTACTAACTCCTTTTTGGTGGCTGCTGCCACAATCATGGCATCCACTTGAATACCCTTACTACAATAAGGTCCATCTTTGGAGGGAGACAAAAATTTGTTAGGTCATTTGGGGATCGGTTCGACTGAGTCCAGCTCTTTCCAGGCCCAACTGGACACCAAGTCCACTAACTCGTCCACTGGGGGAACCACTCAGGATGTGGATGAGACTGTCCTGAAGGCATCCAAAAATATGGACTCCTCAGAGGAAGGAGGTTGGGCTGATCAGCCACCTCTCTGCTGCAGGATCTCTAAAATGTCTCCAAAGGAGATGTCCTCCTGTAGTGATATAGGGGATCCCTCTCCTTCATCAAAGTCCATATCCTTAGTGACGGACTCCAAGGGGGAGTCAATGTGCCTCTTTCTGCAGGTCCTCTTACGAGGGATCTCCTCTGTGGAGTGCTCAGGGGATATCTCGGAAGAGGAGGGGGTTCCCTGTGGGGGAAGAGCTTGGAGGCTAGTCTGGACAGGCTGACTCAGGACAGGAACAGGCTCAATTCTCTGATCCAAAGAGAGTCAGCGGAGCGGATCATGGCTCAAAGGGACCGGATCCCTGTGGGTACAAAAAGCCCCTTCTGTCACTAAGAACATCGAAGGACCTGGAGAATCCATCCCCAATTCCACCAGAGCCAATGCTACAGAGAAAGAGAGGACTGGAATCCCTGAGCCCTGGGTCCCTGGCAGAATCAGACCCAAACTGTCCAGCGCCGAGGGGAAGAGATGGCTCAGACAATGTGGGGGCTGATCCCCTCCCCCCAGATCCGACAGGGACCTCTTGGATCCAAGACTCGCTGTAATCAGACAACAATGGAACTGAGGAAGTCAAGGCAATGGAAGGAGTGGAGGAAGGTAGGCTCCATACACTCAACCCCAGATCCCTAGAGTGGCCATGACCCTGCGACTCAAACCGAAGGACGGATCAGAGAAGGAGACAGACCTTGTAAGGGAAGACTTGAAGAACCCATGGGGGATGGAGCTGAGAAGACCCCCACCTGGATCTGAGTCTTGAGGATCTTCCCGATTATCCTTTCCACGTCAGCCTCTGAAAGACTCCTAGAAGACCTGGAGGAAGCCACAGAGGGAATCTAGAGTGCCTGGAGGAAGTCTGCTGAAGACCATGGAGAGAAGACAACTAGAATTCTGCACTGGCATAGGGCCCCTCACTGTATGATCCAAAGCCTTAGCATCCAAGGAGATGGTGGCAGCAGTATCTGAAGAACTGGTAATGACCATGGATCCAGACAGATCCGAAGAGAGCTTCGGACATGCAACAGCCAATGTAGGCCTCTGATCTGAGGAAAACATATCAGAGAGCCTCCCAACCTTGGCAGGTGGCCCAAAGACTTGTGAGGGCACTTCTTGGAGTCAGATGCTCCCACATGACTCTTAGAGGGGGGTTGAGCCCCTGGACAGGAAGCAGACAAAAGACCCTCCAAAATCAGTTTGTTTCTGCAGTTGGCTATGGCTCTAGGGTTAAAACTTTCACAAAGAGAGCAGACCAACCGCAGATGCTCTGCACCCAAGCAATAGACACTCAAAAAAAGTCCATCAGAATGTGGGAACTTACATCCGCATTCCGAACAGCGTTTGAAACCAGATGGTTTGTCAGCCATCACACGGGAGAAAAACAAACTTCACACACACAAACACACAGAGACAGAAAAACCTGAAAACCCCAACAGAAAGGCTAAAGGAGTTTTTTTTTTTTTGGAGAAAGGAAGCCCAAAGAACAGAAACAGTTACACAGAGTGCAGGAAAAGCGTTCAGGACCACTACAGTGAAAGAGAAAACTACAAGCACACTTTCTGTAAGGCAGGGGAGGAATACAATAAGCAAGAGGAAAAAAAATACTTATTTGATAGGAGATACCCCAAAAATTCCCAGGACACACTTGAGACTCAGATCACGTCCAATACCACTGGTGGGAAACGAGATCAGAGGAGGGTGGTTAGAGTGCAGGGCATTGTGGGTAGTGGGAGGAGCTTACGACTTTGATCCTAGTCTGAAAAAACTTGGCTGACTCAGATCCGAGCACGGATCCGTAACCCATTCATGAGGAGGAATGAAAGAGAGAACATCAGATACAATTTTATATCTACAACCAGCAAATGGGAACTCAGAGGAACTGCACTCATGTCAGAGATCTATGCCAAACAGCATAAGTGTTTTAAACTGCTCTAGCAGTCTTCAACTTTAGCCTCTGCTTCTGTACCATTAGTAGTGAAGTCTGTAAACTGTTCTATACACTGAACCCTACTATCCAAGTAATCACCAACAAAGAGAAAAATGATTCACAACTTCATGATGGCGAAAAGTATTATGACTTAAAAGGGATTAAGACGATGAGCTACTAAATGTGCTTTATCCTGCAGACCACTTACAAACTGTGTGACTGGGCAAGTCTCTTAACCACTGGTCCAGAGTAACCTCCAAAAAAAAGCACTTGTGCCAAGTGGGCTTACTCAGCAAATGAATAAAATAAGCAGTGATGCTACAGTGATAGATATAATTCTGTAATGCTGTTAGGCATACCTTTCAACCTCCATACCTCTCAACCTCAGCATAAAGAAATCTGGGGGGGGACAAAGGCTCAAAAATAGGGACATATTTTAAATATTGCTCTTATAAACTTAGAAATTTTATAGAACAACAGGTTTTATATTTGCATTTGTTTTCTGAAGGATATAAAATCTGAAGCTCAAATGTGTCACAATTTAGTGACTTCAGTCCTCAGTGAGTTTCTAGCAAACCACAATTTTATGAGGAACAGACCAAAAATAAGAGACAAAATCTGGACAATCTGCAAAAATGGGGACAGTTGACAGGCAGGTTGCTAGGGCAAAGAAATGAATAAAACATTACTCGTGGTTGTTAAAGACATGTAAAAGTCCAGAAGATAGGTGAAAATTAATCTACCTGCACTCTATCACTACATTATCAATTTCTCTACAAACTAAATGTTTCAAGTGCACAAAAACTATCTCAGGCAGGAGCACTTCCTGACCTTGTAATGTTACTAGTGTTAATCTTCAAAAGTGATCATGAGTTGCACCCTACATGTTCTGTCCCACCACAGGTGGGAGATGCAATATATAATCTGGAATTATCTTGTACTTCTGCTAACCAACACAGTTTGCAAAGTACTTACAGCATTTTATACACAGTATTTTCTTTGTAGAGAATCAATGTTTTCTAGTAAAACGCTAATATAATCAGATTATTTAGCCTGTGACAATTACAAAGGAATAATTATTTGCCCTTAAAAATTTTTTTTTTTTTTTTTTTTAGAAAGACTACTTACTCATCATACAAATACATTATACAGAAAGTCCCTGAAAATAAACCTCAGTACAGTAAGATAACACAAAAAAGCAATCATCTTACAACAAACAAGGTTTCATTTATGGCAACAATACATGAAAGTACATGATTGCACAATTTGGTAAGCAGAGTCATAAAAGGTATTGCTGTAGGCACACAAGAGTAACTCTTTGTAAGGAAGTACTGCAGAATTTCACTTTAATAAAAGTTTAACGCTTTCGTCAGAACTATTTCCAACTTCTTCAGAACAACAACATACAAAACTGAAATGTTTAAATAGATACATCACAGTCATACGATACTAAAAACACACCCATCTGTACTAAACTTAAAAGTGCAGTCTTCCAGAAAAGCCTATTTTTACATAGTCCAAAACCTTGCTTATTACAAAAAACACTTCAATAAAATATGTGTATAAAAATACATATATACTGAGACGGCAGCATTATAATGGCTAAAAAAGCTCAAACTTAAATGTAAGAAAACACATATTCAGCCTTTAGTTTCAAAACACTACTGATCGAGACAGACTCATTAAGCCCGGGGGCTCCAGTGCATTACTCCTGAGATGCCAAATCAACTCCTTACATTCTAAAAGCAATTCATGAGGTCCACCCCTTTGATCATAGCCCACTTTTTCTATACAAGTGTATAGGATTTTTTTTCACATGTTTTGCAAGAGCATTTCTTTCATCATTTTTGTTTATATCATACTGATGCTGGTAGATCCTACTTTTAAATTTGTTCTTAGTCTTACCGATGTAAAATGACAAACATTGTTGACACTCTGAAAGATACAGGACATTATTGCTCTGGCAATTCAACTTCTGACAAAATTTAATTGCTCCCCATCTGGGTATACAAATTTCTTCACCTTCCTTTACATACCTACATTGATTACAATGGCCCCATTTAGACATGCAGCCAGGGTGACTTTTTCTTTTGTCTTTCAAGTATGTTTTTGAAGCATAGATCTTTTTTATACACCACTACAGGGTCCTTCACCATTTTCTCCACATACTCACTCTCAGCCCTAAAGATGTCCCAGTTATGTTGTATTATATCCCTGATGCTGTCAAAATGTATGTTATATGCGATATTAGGGCCATTTGAAAATTAACTAGGTCTCTCTTACCATTCAAGGTAACCAGATCACCATTTGTCCCAAGCAGTGGCTTAAAAATTCCTTTGTCTCTTTTCCTGATAACCTCCCAAAAATATTGTCCAAGAATGTACCTGGATACACTCTATTGATCAACATATCCTTCAAGATTACATTGTTTGCTAAAGGTAGAGTAATTACTCACCATACAGGCGAGTCTCACCATCTGGCCTTTGACCAGGGACTTTTTTTGATAGATAGGGTGGTGGCTTTTAAAATGAAGTAGCGAGTTGGAGTAGGTAGGTTTTCTGTATATATTAGAGTCAAACTTATCTTCTTCTCTATTCTCTGAGAATGACTCTGACAGTCAGTATCTGCAGAAAATGGGGATCTACCAGAATCAATATGATATAAACAAGAATGACTAGAGAAATGCTCTTGCAAAACATGTGAGAAAAAAACAGTGTCTACTACTAAACATTCTATTTTGAAAAAATAAAGCACTCATATAAGGTGATGTTTGTAATGTGTTGATTAATTTTTGAGAAAATGAAAGAGAGCAAAATCTGATGACATCAGATGTGAAATGTATGTATTATTATGAAATAAATCCATTTTCTTACTGGGGGAAATACATGGAGCACTTACATTTGACTTTAAACTTACAGTTAGTGGATAAGAATTGCCGTTAATTGTTCGGAAAGCATGAACAGTATCGGACTTTGAGTTTTGTTTCAGTAGTCTTAAAGCTGTATGAAAAAAACTGCCATATTACTGGTCCTTGGAAGTTTTTCTTTGAACTGTCTGCCCATAAGGTCATTGTCAAGTAACTGTATTTGTCAGGTGATGGTCTACCTAAACTGAGGTTGGGTGGCATACATCTCAGATACTTGCTTACTTTGATTGATACCTGACCTCTTTGTAGTGGATGGTGATATATATGCAGCCCCCCAACTGGGTGGGTTTAAAATACTGTGCTTTGTGTGACGGTCCGAATGCTGGGCAACACGTTACTTTCCCTGGGAAAGTAATTAATTGAACTGAACATTCGCTGCATATGGTTCAATGAACGAAAGTTTGCAGGAATGAACCTTTGATAAAATGATACAGACCCGATGCAACACGTGGCTTCCATTAATCTAGATGAAAAAATAAGTCAAATGTTCTCAAAGTTGATTAAAATAAACAAAACACTGAAGGAGTATATCAACTCAAACAACAAAAGACTGGAAAAATGGTAGTAGTTTTAAACAGATATTCAGATGAGCTGATAAAAAGGCAAAAAAAAAATTCAGAGGTCAATATGAAGAAAATGCTGGCAGATTATGAGAATGGCTGATTATGAGAATGTTCAAGAACAGATATTTCAAAAATGGTATAAATAGTTGACAGACCATGTAGGGAAAATCTGAGACGTTCTGCTGTATCACAGAAACTAGAAGGAATAGACTGTATTAACTTTATGAAGGCACAAATAAGTAACTGGACTGGTACTCCATAGCAGAAGTGTTAACTGAAAGGGCACATTGTGTGTATGCTCTAAAATCTGACCATGAGAAAGCACCCATGACCTGTATTAGTAAAGATGCAAACCCACAAGCCAAAAGAGTTGATCCTGACAAAAATGTGCCAAAAGGGCAAAGTATTAAAAGTTGGAGGCAGTAGAGTGTTTGTGGAAAATGATGAACTGTACACTAGGCAGGAGAGAAACAAATTTATTCCAGCAATCAGGGAATGTGGAGAGGCAGGTTGAAATTCAAGTTGCTGTATCTAGCTGTCTTCAGAATATATTTTTTTTCCTGGAGGATCAAAGTTATGTGATGCACAGCAGTCTAAGGAGGAAATACAAAAGATTGTCTGACAAAAAGTGAGCTATCAAGCAGAAGGGGACACTGCTTCTCATTCTTCTGTTAAAAAGTACAGTGAGAGACTGACGGTGAAACCTTTTTCACTGTTCCAAAGAAAAATGCTTGAGAGACAGAGAAAAACACAGGAGTTGACTAGAAGGATCTGGAGTACCTTAGAATTAAAATGGAATCTGGAGTTGGGAGGTGCAAATGAACAGGAAGACCAGCAACATGGAAAGTAGGGAATAAATGTGAGACTGCAAAGCATCAATCACCATTTGTGAAATACTGCTGTATAATAAAAAAAATGGAAAGAGTGGACTTTTGACTTTGTTATACTTGTAGGGAAATGAAAGGCATTTGCCTCACTTCCTATCATTAACATTTGGAAGGACCCTGAGTGTGGGGAAAGAAGAATGAAAAAGGTAACTGACTAAAATAACTTCTGTTTTCAACAGTATTTCTATGAAACGTTCCACCATATAAATTGCACATTTTACAGTAAAGCAATTTTAGTTCTTCTTGTATGTGATAAAAGAACACTGAAGTAAACATATGCCTTTTCTCTCTTTTTTTTCCCTTTCTTCATTTTTAGTATTAAGAAATTCAGGCACTGCAATGCAAAAAGAGAAAAAAAGGCCAGACAAAAACATGTTTAAGTTAACAGGTTGTAATCTTAGGTTGCTGAGGTGGGGTGCAAAAGTACACAGATCATAACACGTGTAGAGCTGATATGTTTTCTTTTAGTTTTGTATAATTGAATATCTGCATTAAGATGCTTGGCTTAATCTAATACGAAGAAAAGAACCTTGAATATAATGAAAAGTTTTTCTTTAGCAATAAATGTTTCAGCTTGTCTTTAAAAGCCTGCAATTGAGGACTACATTTTCTCTTACATTTCCATGGAGGACGAGCTGTCAATATGGTAAATAAAAAGCCAGAACACTGGCTTCTTCATTCAAGTGGTAAAAAAGTTAAAGTTTTATGAATGCACATAAGTTGTTTTCCACATTTGGGAGGGGAATAACGACCAACAAAAGAACAGATGCCAATTAGTGTAAGCAGACAAACCAGGAATAGCATGTGTCCTAGCATGGATAACCTAAATTTTAGATTAATTATGGTCTGTGTTTGCAGCTGTCTATTTTGGAACAATTGTTCCTATTAGGAGGGCTATACTTAATTATTTGAAGATGTGCACAGTCTTTGTTTATATTATGTTAACATGTTATTGGGGTGTTCCAGAAGAGGGTTTTTTTTAAAGTGTTTTCAGTAAAACAAAATATCTTGCAAAATGTGACATAGGTTCCAAGGCTGATGAGAAAAAAAAAAAACGGTACAAAGGGTTAATGTTCCAAACATTACTGGGTGCATGTATTACAAAAGCTGTAAATAGACATTTAAAAGGCTGTCATTTACTATAGATGAGAATAATGACTTCTTATCATAATGACAACACTTTCCATATAATCTTAAAATGTGAATGGTCTTCACACATACAGATAAAAAGGAAAGGATATTTAATTACATTAAGAAATGTAGAGTGCAAATAGCAATGCTACAGGAGAGACATTTGGAAAGAAGTGAGAATGTGAATTCAATAAAGAAAGGATTTCAGGATGGATATTCAGCAGAATATCAGGGAAAAAAGGAAAGGAGGAATAGTAATATTAATTGCTAGAGGAGCTCCAATAGTGATAGGTGAGGGAAAAAAGATAATGATGGCAGATTTGTGGTAGTAATGGGCTACTTGAAAGGGATGAAGATTACACTGGCATGTATTTATTTCCATCTCAAACAGCTATTATGGAGCTTAAAATTTTTGGGAGCAATAATCAGCTTTTAGCAGGGAATGATACTTAAAGGTAGGGGACTAGAACTTGATTTGCAACAATAAGGATGTATCTTGAGGGCCTAGAAATGAAAATATAACAAACAGGGTAGCTTTCTGAAGAAATTTACGAAAAAAATTGGTATGGAAAATATGACTTCAGAAGTAGGAGTGGAGACAAAATTTACATACTTTTCCCCAAGGTACAATAACTGGGCTAGACTAGATGGAATGAGAAGTTAAGTACCTACCATAACGTTCCATGTTAGTTGTCTTCTCTCGCCTTCTTTCTTGCTTGATGGGTTCGGAGCCGATCCTCGGCTCCGACTCGGCACTTGCTAAGCTCGAGAGTCACTTTTACCAGCTCGAGGCAGCTCCATATCCCATGATGCAAGGCGGTAAGTACCCAGATCTCGTTTGATGACAATAGGCAATAGCACCTAGCATAATAACTTCCGCAAGGAAGAAAGGAGGAGAGAAAAAAACCTGAAGGATGGTAGAAGGACCAGCACTGTATGGTCTTCAGAAGCATACTTCCTTGTAGAGAGAAAGGTCTGTCCAGGCCTGGGGGAAGGAGGGAGGGTCGCAAGAAATGTTCAATGTTAAGTTGTCAATCTCGCCTTCATTCTTGCTTGATGGGACCGCGTCCCTAGCACCTCTATCCTGGGTGGCTCAATGGAACAGACTCTTGAGAACTGTAGAGCCAAAACTGGCTCTGTCCCTGGAGGCCAAATCCAATTTGTAATGGGAAACAAATGTATGAGGAGTGGCCCAAGTGGCTGCTGCACAAATAGTGTCTAATGGAAGTCTAGCTTGAAAAGCTGTGGAAGTGGCTAAGCTTCTGGTTGAATGTGCTTTAGGTTTTGAGCACAGCTGTTTTCCCCTGAGCTGATAAATTTCAGAGATGACAGAAGAAAGCCATCTAGACAAGGTCACTTTTGAGACAGGAAGGCCTTTCTTGTTATCAGCATAAGAAACAAAAAGTTGATCGGATTTCCTGAATTGTTTTGTTCTGTCCAAATAATATCTGAGTTGGCGGTGGACATCAAGATAATGTAGTTTTTGTTCCGATCTGTTTGAATAGTTTGGGAAAAATACAGGGAGATCAATAGCCTGATTCAAATTAGTCTTTGAGGCGACCTTAGGCAAAAAGGTCGGATTAGTTCTCAATGATACTCCGTCTTTGTGGAAGACTAAATAGGGGGGGCGAACAGATAGAGCATGAAGTTCAGACACCCTCCTAGCCGATGTGATAGCAACCAGGAATAAAGTTTTCCATGAAAGAAATCTCAGGGAACATGAAACAGCTGGCTCGAAGGGGGGAAGAATCAAGGATGTCAGCACTAAATTTAGGTCCCATTGAGGAGGAGGACTCCTGATTGGAGGTTTCAGGAGAAAAATTCCTTTCAAGAAGGCTCTACAAAGCCTGTGGGACATAATGTTGTGATCTGCGAACCCGACATGAAAGTTCGAGATAGCGGCCAACTGAACCTTGACCGTGGAAGAGGAGGAGCCCGCGTGAAAAATTTCCGCTAAGAAATCCAAAACTGCTTGCACTGGAGCAGTGAAGGGATCAATATTCTTGGCTTTTGCCCAATAAGAAAAACGTTTCCATTTGCTAGTATAAATCCTCCTGGTAGAGGATTTCAAGGAAGCTACTATGATGTCTCTAACAGGATTAGAGATCATAGGAAGCCTGGCTAAGGAAGGAAGTGGAGCAACCATGCTGTGAGGTTGAGAGAAGGGATAGACCGGTGCAGCTGACCCGATTGGTGAATCAGAAGATCTGGCACTGGGTCCAGATGCCACGGCTGCACCAAAAGGTGACGATGGAGGAACGGAAACCAAATTTGTCGAGGCCAATAAGGGGCAATGAGAATCAATTTGGCTCTCAAAATGGTGGCTTTCTGGATTACTTGTGGGATCAGAGGAAAGGGAGGAAAGGCATAAAGAAGTCCCTGGGGCCAGTCCTGGGTCAGAGCGTCTCTGGGGGGATGGCCTGGCAGTGGGAAGAGAGAGAAGACGTCTGGGCATTTGCTGTTTTGGGGAGTAGCAAAAAGATCACAACATGGGCGACCCCATTCTAGAAAAATCTCCTCCACTATAGACTGTTTGAGAGACCACTCGTGAGGCATGAGAATAGCTCTGCTCAATCTGTCCGCTAAAGTGTTGGTTTTCCCAGGGATATGCGTTGCTACCAGAAACCGATGAGAGGAGATCGCCCATTGCCAAAGTCTGAGCGCTTCTCGACACAAGGGGTAGGACTTGGTTCCGCCCTGTTTGTTGATATACCATACCACAGACATGTTGTCTGTGTGGACTGCAATTGTCCCCAAGGGAAGAAAGTCGTTGAGGGCTTGCAACGTTAAAAGCACTGCTCTCATCTCTAGGACATTTATGTGCAGGTGGTATTCGAACGGTTGCCATGTCCCATGAACCATCCTGCCCTGATAATGCCCCCCCACCCGATCAGGGAGGCATCCGTAGTGACAGTGGCTACCGGGGTTTGGAGTACAAAGGGTCTGCCTTGGAGAATCTGGGGAGAAGTAATCCACCAAGAAAGATGATTCTTGCAAATCTGTGTCACCAGTATTTGGTGACGCATCGGAAGTTGTTGGTAAGACCACTGAGTGAACAACATCTACTGAAGAAGGCGCATATAGAAGCGAGCCAGGGGAAGAAGGGTAATGGCCGCAGCCATGAGGCCCAACACTTTTAGGACCATTCTGGCTTGTACTTTCTTGCTGGCTAGAATGATTTTCACGTGACCTTGTATATCTGAGACTCTTTGGTCTGTGAGGGTAGCTGACATCCGAACAGTGTTTAAGTTTGCGCCTATGAAAGTAATAGACTGGCAGGGCAACAAGGAGGATTTTCCGTAGTTGATCGAGATGCCCAATTGAGTGCAAAGATTTATTGTGTAATCCCTGGCTTGAAGAAGCTGATGCCTGGTGGTGGCTGAAAGGAGCCAGTCGTCGAGATACGGAAACACCTGGAATCCTTGACGTCTCAGGTGAGCCGTGACCACTGCCATACATTTGGTGAACACTCTAGGGCTGTAGTGAGACCAAAGGGCAGGGCTCTGAATTGAAATGACTGGACCCCAGCCGAAAGCGGAGAAACCTTCTGGAGCGTCTGTGAATTTTATGTGATAGTACGCATCCTGAAGATCTATTGAGCACATCCAGTTGTCCTTCTGTAAGAAGGGCAGAATTGACTGAAGTGTGACCATTCGGAATCTTGTCTTTCTCACAGACTTGTTGAGTCTGCTGAGATCCAATATTGGTCTCCAGTCTCCCGCCTTTTGGGGACCAAAAGAACCTTGAGTAGATTCCGGGCTCTGAATGGTCTGTTGTAACTGGCTGAATGGCTCTTTTTTGTAGAAGTTTGAATACTTCTAATTCTGCAATTTCCCTTAGATCGGGTGGTACATCTGGAAGGGAATTTGAGTGAGAAAAGGGACTTTCCTCGAAAGGAATTTTGTAACCCTCGGATATGATCGACTGTACCCATCTAACTTGAGTTAGGGAAAGCCAGGCTTCTGGGTACAGCGATAGTCTTCCCCCGACTGCCTCCAAGGATGGACAGTCGGGCAACATCTCAGGGATGCTGAAAGGGCTTGTCAGAGAGAGGCTCTCTGCTTCCCTGGTTTTGTGGACCCTCTGCCTCTAGAGCGTCTGTTATTGTTACCCCTCTGCCTCTAGGGGTAAATTGACCACGTGAATCCGGCGTGACTCCTTGGGATTTGCGGAACCACATTTTGCCACCCTTCTGTCCTTTAGGGTAAGGTCTAGAAGGGGTGGAAAAACAGACCCCTATGGCAGAAAGAGTCTTGCCGTCCTGCTCACACCTGGTCAATGTTTCCTTCACTTGAGGGCCAAACAAAGCTGACCCATCAAAGGGAGAGTTTGTGAAGGATGCCTTAAAGGGATCTGCAAAATTACAGACGCAATCAGGCTTGGCGTCTAAGAGCCACACCTGTACCTGCGGCCCTACTCGCTCTATCAGCTGCATATGATATCAGTCACATGGAGGAGTTAACAATAGAATTAAGGGTTCCTAGCTGCGAAGCAATTTTTTCTTGAGCCCCTGCAGCTGTGGGATCCTGTACTACTTCACCTAGCTCCTTAAGGATATCCCTTTGGAGTCTGGTGAAGTGACATAAGTAGTTCAGCGAGCGCATAGCAAAGGTCGCTGAAGAGAACATCCACTTACCATACCTATCCATGGTCCTAGAGTCCTTATTAGGAGGATGGACAGGTACGGAAGGATCTGCAAGTTCCTTCTTAGTGGCAGCCGCCACCACCATGGCATCAGCAGGGACACCTTTCGTGAGAAACTGCTTGTCCGAAGGGGCAGTAATAAATTTAGAAGGCCTCCTAGGAACTGGCTCTACAGAGTCAGGAGCAGCCCAAGCCTTTCGAGCGATAACCTGCATAAGGGGGTCGAAAGGCAGAGACACCCAGGAGGTGGAGGGCTGAGATCCAAACGCCTCCAGGTATACCAACTCATCCTCAGAGGGATTATTGGAGGGCCAGTTTCCCCTCTGTTTAAGGAGTTCTAGGATGTCTGAAAAGGAGACATCCTCAGAGGGGGATCTTGGGGATCCCTCCGACTCATCTAAGTCGGTATCTGAAGTGATAGACTGGGGAGTCCACGTGTTCCTCTTACAGGTCCTCTTGCTGGGATCCCTGACTGATCAGGAGAATCCGCTGGAAGAGGGGTTCTTCCCAGTGGGGAAACCTGAGGCGGAGGATCTCTGGGTCCGGGAGCAAGAGATGGCAGAGATATCGACAGGCACCTGAGAGGGAGGAGCTAAGGGAACAGACTGCTGGCTGAGTCCAGTGGCTAGCACACTCTTCATCACCTCAAGGCTCCTCCCAGGAGGTCCGAGAGAACCCGTTCGAAGAACCAGGAACTCCAGGGCCCACCGAAGGGAAGGCTCCGAGGCCGATGTCGGAGCCGAGCTCACCAAGGCCGAGGCTCCAAGGGGAAGAGTGGGGTCGGACAAGGGTCCGATGCCACTCACCCTCGGAGGAGACCAGGAAGCCCGACCACGAATCCCTCTAAGGAAGGTCTCAAGAGGAGATAAGAGTAGAGGCTGAGGGAGAAGGGGGTATCTGTCCCCAGCCATAGCAGAAACCATTCTCAAGACTCCAGCTCCAAACTCTGAGGTAGAGTCAAGGAGGAACTGCAAGGGGGTGTGGACTAATAGTCGCCTGTTGAGACTGACTATGTAGCATCTGGGCCAGTGCCTGTGATTTTAATAATCTACTGACCACCCTCTAAAATCATGGTCAGAAAGCCTGGATGACCTGGATGATCGGCTCCGATGGCTCCGTTCCGAGAGGAGAGGAGAGGCTGGAGCCGAAGAATCGGTTCCAAGGAAGGGGACCTGGACCTTCCTCAAGGAACCATCGAGCCGACGAAACCATGGATGCTGTCGGAGCCGACAACTTTCGCACCGACAGAAGGTCTGATGTATCGGCTCGGCCGGAGCCGATACAGACACAAAAGTAACGGTGTCGGAGCCGGTCGGCGCCGACACCGAAGCCTGAGCCACATGGTGGTCGGAACCAGTCAGAGCAGACACCGATGTGACCGAACCAGTATCGGCACCGATCGCCATCGGTGCCGAAGGTTTGTGCAAACTAGGATCGGTTCCAGCTGGAGCCGATCTCGACTCTGAAAGAGTCGGAACCGAGGCCGCAGGCTTAGAAACAGAAGCCTGGGCCTTGGAAGACTTGGAAGTCTTAGACGGGGCCGACTTAGCTGGAGAGCCCTCCGGTTTAAGAAGGCCCCTCAAAATCAATTTATTTCTCCTCTCCTGCAGGACTCTCTGGCTAAAAGAATGACATATTGTACAGGAGTCCTGCAGGTGGAGAGGTCCCAGGCAGTATAAGCAAGAAGTGTGACCGTCTGTCAGAGACATCTTCTGACAGCACGAGTCACACTTCTTAAAGCCTGAGACCCTTTCCTTGGACATAGTTGAAACCACACACACACAACACAGTCCCAAGAAATAGTTATCCCAAAAAGTCACATAACTGACTTCTAATACACACACACACACCCTAACAAGGGGGGGGATGGGAGGGGAGAAGGCCTGACTAAAAATATACAGGAGGGATTTTCTAGTCAGAAAGGGACTTAAATTAACTATAAACGTTAAAAATAAAGTTTTAAGTTGAAAAGGGGGCTAAAACAGTAATATCTAAATCACTTACCAGGAGCTGGTAAAAGGAGGACCTCATCAGCGAAGCGGCAAACGAGATCTGGGTACTTACCGCCTTGCATCATGGGATATGGGGCTGCCTCGAGCTGGTAAAAGTGACTCTCGAGCTTAGCAAGTGCCGAGTCGGAGCCGAGGATCGGCTCCGAACCCATCAAGCAAGAATGAAGGCGAGACTGACAACTTAACATTTTATATTTCACAAGAACACGTACATTTAATTGAGAACTGACGCAAATCCAATAACTTATTTCAGATCATCACCATAATTACTACACTAAAAATGCAGGGTAATGAAGTAAGGATGAGACTCTGGTGCTTCCCCTCCTACCTGTTAAAGGTGAGGAATTTAAGGAATGGGTAGAGGAAATTATTTGGAGTTATTAGGGAAAACAGAAAGTACACCAGAAGTTACAACTAGTGAGTGGGTTACAATAAAGGTGGAGTTTAAAAACAGAACCAAAAAAAATCGAACTGCGGAACAGGAAAAGCATCAAAAACATAAAAATGCAGATGTCCACTAGCTCCAGATACACATTTTAAGAGTTTACAAAACAGGGAAAATAAAAGAAAAGGGGATATGGTTAAGAAATAATAAGAATTTATTTAGAGGGGCTGAGAAAGGTTTAAGGTTAAAATATTACAGAATAAGGGAAATGTCATAGAAGAGGAGGAGTAAAGGCAGAGTGGTAAAGAGAAAATGAGGTACCTGGATAATATGCACGAGTTTAGAAAGATTGAGGTTAAGCCAACTGTTTTTTGATAATAAGTACAGAGCACAAAATGCCTGTACAACAACTTTTGACAACAGAAAGTACAAAAGGTTGTTGCCAAAATTATGGAGTCTATAACAAGAAAAATAACCAAAGATCCTGTAGATTATATATTAAGGATATTTCTAAATTTTATGAAAATTTGTACAATGCACAGAAGTGAGAAAAAACAAGAAAAAACACAGATGGAAATATTTATGGAAGATTTAAATATGCCAAGGTTAAAAGGTAAAAATGGTGATATATAACCAACCTGCAGGAAAGTCTTCAGGAATAAGAAGTTATGTACCCACCATAACGTTCCATGTCATTTGTCTTCATCTCGCCTTCTTTCTTGCTGTTTGGGATCGAAGCCGATCCTCGGCTCTGACTCGGCCATCTTCAATATCTCGAGAGCTGTTTACTGGCTCGAGGCTATCCCTTATCCCGTGATGCCTAGCGACAGCTACCCAGATCTCGTTTGAAATAGCTAATCCATACATAATATGAGAAAAAACAGTTATCAAAAAACTGGTTGTTCCATGCATCCTAATATCTAGAATAGGTTAGGAAGACCTAGCCAGAAGAATAACAATAAAAGAATACTCAGCCAGTGAAAAAGGACTCCTCTCAATCCAGTAGGACAGGGGACGGAGGGAGGGATGCAAGAAAGAAGGCGAGATGAAGACAAATAACATGGAACGTTATGGTAGGTACATAACTTCTTAATGTTAAGTTATCTATCTCACCTTCATTCTTGCTGTTTGGGACAGCGTCCCTAGCACCCAACATCCTGGGTGGCTCAGTGGAACAGACTCTTCAGAACAGTGGAACCAAAGTCAGCTCTGCTCCGGGAGACCATATCCACCTTGTAATGAGAAATAAAGGCATGAGGGTTTGCCCACGTGGCAGCTGCACAGATGAAATCCATGGGCAACCTAGACTGAAAGGCTACGGAGGAGGCTAATGCCCTAGTAGAATGACCTTTCGGTTTAGTTGGTAACTCTTTATTTCGTAACTGGTAAATACATGTAATAGTGTGTGACAACCATCTGGATAAGGCTACCTTGGAAACTGGGAGGCCTTGTTTGTTTAAGGCATAAGAAAGGAATAATTGGTCTGACTTTCTTATTTCTTTAGTTCTATGTAGGTAAAAACGCAATGGTCTATGAACGTCCATTTGGTGAAGCTAGTACTCTGCCTTGTTGCTATGATTTGGGAAGAACACAGGGAGATCTATAGACTGATTTAAATTAATTTTCTGAGCAGACTTTAGGAAGAAATGAAGATTTAGTCCTCAGAGCAACTCTGTCCTTGTGAAACACCAGGTAGGGAGGACGAACACATAGTGCTTGAAGTTCTGAGACACGCCTAGCTGAAGTGATAGCAACCAGAAAGAGTGTCTTCCAAGACAGAAACTTGAAGGAGCAGGATGCTGTTGGTTGAAAAGGAGGCAGAATTAAGGAAGTTAGGACTAAATTAAGGTCCCAAGGAGGAGGGGGATCTCTTACTGGAGGTCTAAGAAGAGATGTTCCTCTCAAAAAAACTTTGCAGAGCTTATGAGACATGATGTTAGAATTTGTCAAACCGATATGAAAATTAGAAATGGCCGCTAATTGTACCCTAATTATAGCGGAAGCGGCCCCGGAGTGAAAAAGTTGTGCTAGGAATTCCAGAATTTCGTGGACTGGGGTTGAGAAGGGATCCACATTCCTAGACTCTGCCCAACAAGAAAAACATTTCCATTTGCTAGCATAACTTTTTCTCTTTGTATACTTATGAGAGGAAACGATAATCTCATGGACTGCTGGGGAAATGCTGGGAAGCCTGGCTAAGGTTGGAAGAGGAGCAACGAAGCTGTGAGCTGCAGAGTTTGGAGGGATTGATGCAACCCGCCTGATTGATGAATCAGGAGATCTGGGAATCAGGTCCAGAGTCCAGGGCTGATCGAGAAGGTAAGGGTGCAGGAACGGCAACCATATCTGTTGAGGCCAGTAGGGGGCAATGAGGATCATTTTGCAACCCAACGATTTTGCTTTCTGTAGGAGTTTCGGTATCAGGGGAAACGGAGGAAAGGCATAAAGACGTCCCTGAGGCCAATTGTGGACTAGACCGTCTCTGGGTATGTGACCTGGAAGCGGAAGAAGGGAGAAGTAGTTGCTGCATTTGCTGTTGAAAGGGGTGGCGAAAAGATCGCAGCAAGGCTGTCCCCATTTGCGGAAGATGAGATCCGCAACTTCTTGATTCAGAGACCACTTGTGAGGCATGAGGATAGCTTTGCTGAGCCTGTCCGCTATGACATTGGATCTCCCAGGGATGTGCATCACAATCAGAAAACGTTGGGAGGAAATCACCCATTGCCAAAGTCTGAGTGCTTCTCGACACAGGGGGTAGGATCTGGTTCTGCCCTGCTTGTTGATGTACCACACCACTGACATGTTGTCTGTTTGAATTGCGATGGTCCCGGAAGGGAGTCTTGAAGGGCTTGCAATGCTAGGAGCACGGCTCTCACTTCTAGGACATTTATGTGCAGATGGTACTCGTGAAGTTGCCAAGTGCCTTGGACTGTCCTGCCCAGATAATGCCACCCCACACCCTATCAGGGAGGAGTCTGTAGTCACTGTGGCTACCGGAGCGGGCTGTATGAAAGGTCTGCCCTGAGTCACTAGTGGGGAGACCATCCACCAAGAAAGGTGCCTTTTGCATGCCTCCGTGATCAGGATCATCTGAGACACAGGTAGCTCCTGGAAAGACCACTGCGTGAAAAGAAGCCACTGACGAATTCTCATGTGGAAACGCACTAATGGAAGTAGAAGAATGGCAGCTGCCATGGAGCCCAGAGTTTGAAGGATATACCTGACTTGGATCCTTTTGCTCTGCATTAGGATTTGCACTTGCTGACGAATTGTGGACACTCTTTGCAGTGGTAACCTTGCGAACATTTCCCTTGTGTTTAATTCTGCTCCTATGTAAGTGATAGATTGACAGGGCAACAAGGCAGATTTTTCAAAATTTATTATAATACCTAGCTGGGTGCAAGATGTGACTGTATAATCCCGCGCTTGTAAGAGTTGATGCCTGGTGGTAGCAGTGAGGAGACAGTTGTCTAGATATGGAAACACCTGGAATCCTTGACATCTCAGGTGAGCCGTGACCACTGCCATATATTTGGTGAACACCCTGGGGGGGCTGTGGTGAGACCAAAGGGCAGAGCTCTGAACTGGTAATGACGGGCCCCCACCCGAAAGCGAAGAAATCTCCTGGAGCGTCTGTCCATCTTGATATGGTAGTACGCATCCTGAAGATCAAGCACATCCAATTGTCCTGACCCAGGAAGGGTAGAATGGACTATAGCGTGACCATCAGAAACTTTGTTTTTTGTACAGATTTGTTTAGTCTGCTGAGATCCAGAATCTGTCTCCAGTCCCCTGTCTTTTTTGGTACCAAAAAGAACCTTGAGTAAGTTCCGGATCCGTGCTGGTCTGCGGGGACTTCCTGAATGGCTCTTTTTTCTAGCAGTTTTGAAATTTCTATTACTGCTTGCTCCTTCAGATTGGGTGTTACATCTTGAAGGGTCTTCTTTGACTGTAAGGGGGACTAATGGAAGGGAATTTTGTAACCTCCGGATATAATGGACAGTACCCATCTGTCTCTTGTTAAATTTTGCCAGGCTTTTGGGTATAGCGAAAGTCTTCCCCCGACTGCCTCCAGAGGTGAGCAGCCGGGCAACCCTTCAGGGATGCCGGAAGGGCTAGTCAGAGAAGGATTCTCTGTTGCCTTGGTTCTGTGTACCCCCTCTGCCACGAGGACGGCGTCTATTACTGTTGTTTCCCCCTCTGCCACTGGAGGAAAAAATCACTACGTGCGTCAGGCAAGGCTCCCTGAGATTTGCGGAACCACATCTTACCACTCTTCTGACCCTTGGAGTAAGTTCTAGAGGGAGTGGAGAAACAGACTCCCATGGCAGACAGTCTTGCCTTCTTGCTCACACCTAGTCAACATGTCTTTTACCTGTGGCCCAAAGAGAAAGGAGCCACCAAAGGAGGTACTGGTGAAGGATGCTCAAAAGGGTTCCACAAAATAACACAGCCACATCCAAGCATGCCTTCTGAGGGCCACACCCATGCCCACGGCTCTACTTGCTCCATCGGCTGCATAGGAAATGGGCATCATGGAGGAGTTAACTACAGAATTAATAGTCGCTAGCTGGGAAGCTACTTTGGCTTGTACTCCCTCAGCTGTAGGATCCTGAAGGGCATCTCCAAGCTCTTTAAGGAGATCCCTTTGAAGGCGAGTAAAATGACAGATAGTTCAGGGACCTCATGAAGAAGGTTGCTGAAGCAAACATTCACTTTCCGTACCTGTCCATCATCCTAGACTCCTTGTTAGGGGGATGAACAGATGAAGAGGTCTCTGCTAACTCTTTTTTGATGGCTGCTACCACCATGGCTTCAACGGGCACACCTTTAGAAAGGAAATGCTTATCCTGGGGGGCTGTAATAAATTTTCTAAGTCTCCTCGGAGTTGGTTCCACTGTGTCCGGAGCTGACCAAGCCTTTTGAGCCACTACAGACATAAGTGGATCGAAAGGAGGAGAAACCCAGGAGGTGGAAAGTCGGGAACCGAAAGCGTCCAGGAATACAGACTCATCCTTGGTAGGGGCGTCCAGTTCCCCCTCTGCCTAAACATTTAAAGGATGTCCGAAAAGGAAACATCTTCAGAGAGGGATCTCGGAGACCCTTCCGATTCATCTAAGTCTGTATCAGAAGTGACAGACTCAGGGGAGTCAATGTGCTTCCTCTTGCACTTCTTCAGAGGGGGCTCCTCTGAGTGATCAGGTGAGGCCTCGGAAGAGGAGGAAACACCCAATGGGGTGTCCTGGGGCATTGGTTCCCTACGCTTGGGGTCTGGAGGTGGAGCAGAGGTTGGCACAGACACTACGGGGGACAGAGTCGGTGGAGCTGTCTTGGGGGACAGCACACTCCGCATGACCTCAAAGGCATCCCTGCCTCGAGGCAGCGAAAGCTCCGGTTCCGAAGAAATAGGAATCTTTCTCCGCATCGAGCTGGATGGTTCCAAGGCCGATGCTGGAGCCTTGCTCACCTGTGCTGATGCTCCAAGAGGGAGAACGGGGTCGGACAAGGGTCCGATGCCACTCACCCCTCGGAGCCAATGAGGGAGCCCTGGCATCCAGATTCCTCGATCGAAGGAACTATCGAGGTAATCTAAGCCAAAGTCTGAACCGAAGGAGAGATGATGATCGGAGCCGACGGTTCCACTACTTGAACCCCAACAAACTCCGGCTCCGAACTCAATGGAGTCGGAGGAAGAACAGAAAAAGAAGTGGATGGAGCCGATACCTGTTGAGGAGGGCTAGAAAATAATTTTGCTAGTGCCTGTGATTTAAGCAACCTACTAGGATCAAGAGGAGTGTGATGAATGGTGGCTACGTTCACTTTGCAATAATGGAGACAGAGGAGCCGAATGAACTGACTCTAATGAAGGGGACCTCAGCCTCTTATGGCTCCAAGATGGCTCCAAAACATCCAATGGAGCCGACGGAGGGGTTGTCTTGTCAGTGCCAGCCGGAACCGACATACTCGGTAAATCCTGTACAGGAGTCGGCTCTGAAGGTGGAGCTGACGGTTTAGTGGATTTTGGGGATTTCACTGGCTGGGAACTCTTTGCTGGTGAATCCTGAGGCTTTAACAGACCCCTAAGGATCAATTTGTTCTTACACTCCTGCAGGACTCTTGGACTAAAGGCATGGCAAATGGAACAAGAGTCCTGCAGGTGAACAGCGCCCAAACAATAAACGCAGCTAGCGTGCCCATCGGTCAGAGACATTTTGTGACAGCATGAGTCACACTTTTTAAAGCCAGATACTTTAGCTTCCTTAGACATGACCCAACTACAAAAAACTAGGTACCACAAAGTATTCAACAGAGTAAGCTGGGATTTTTATGAGTAGGAAAATGGAAGCATTTGCATTTCTTGATACAATAAGATTAATTAGGAGGATATATGAGGGACTGGAGGCAAAAATCAAATTGGGAAGGTACCTCTCTGATCAGTCATGTCTGAACAGAAGAACCAGGCAGGGGTGTCCTCCTTCTCCTTTGTTATCTGCATTATATTTAGAACAAATGGCAAAGGAAATAAGGGTGCAAGGAAATAAATGGTATGATATTCAAGAAAAATTGCCTTTATTTGCAGACTATATATATATATTTTTTTTTACCTGATAGAACCAGCAAAAGACATCTCAGTGTTGTGGAACATTCTGAGACAGTTCCTTTTTTCAGGATATAAAATTAATGAAGATAAAACAAAGGCTATAGCTGTAAGCTATATACCCACACATTAACTGGTTCATCAATACCCATATTTATAGGGACATGACAAAATTAAGTTCTTTAGGAGTATGGGTTAAAATGATTCTCTTACAGCAGCTAAGGATATGTGGGAAGAGACTAAACAAATGATAATACAACGATTCTAAAAATGAAAGCTGTTGCCTATAAAATATTTAGGCCTTTAGATTTAAACATAGGCCTGGTATATTTTTGGCAATCTGAGGATATGTTGTGTTTAGTAAAGAGCTGAAGGATTTTATTTTGCAGGTGAAGTTGGCAAGAATCAAGTAACATAAATTGATCCTTCCAATAGAAGGATTACCTGATTTGAAAGCATATTTTAGCGCTATATGGTTAAGGCTCTTGCACATAACACAAGCAGAAAGCTACAATTCAAAGTAGAAAGAGATGATGATGATGATGAAGTGGGGGGGGGGGGGTATTTCAAGAAATAAGGAAAGAGTGGGATTTTGGATGTAAACCCTTAAGAAAAATAGTCCTACAGAATATTATATTCACAAAGTAGCAGAAAGTATAACTAGAACTAATCCAACACTTGAATGGAGAGAGGAGATTCTGCCAATAGAGAGGATTGCAATTAGGGGTACAGAGAATAGCCAAGAGGGGCCTGGAATTTATCGGAGGAAGCTGGCAAAAGAACCAAGGTACTGGGAACAGATAATTAGAAAGGTAACAGAATGGGAAAACAACAAGAAGACACGGACTGGTTGCTAGAGATTACTCTATCAATTGCTGATAGGGAAGGTATACACAAGGAGAAAGGAAAAGGGGAATCCTAAATGAAATACCTGCACTGGATGAATTTTTAGTTGAATCTAGAACATATGTTGCTATTAAAATGGGATGATTAGTGGGGCATATAAAACATTGTACGATAACTACAGGAATCAATCAGAGAAGTTCACAAAATATTGGGAATAGAGATTTCACAAAGAAACAATGGGAGGGCATATATATTGCTCTCAAATACGCAACAAAATCTACAAGATAGGATTTTTGCCTGAAAGTGTTTGCATGGGTACTTTTATACTCCAAGTAGACTCCAAAGAATTTTTCCTCAGTAGATGGCAAACGTTGGAAGTGTAATCGGGAAGAAAGAGGTCCCTGGGAGCATATGTTCTCAGAGTTTAATGAGTCAGAAGACATTAAACATTCCCTACAGAGTTCTCTGTCAGGAACAGCGGGCGAGCAAATAAGTGTAACTAAGGAAATATTTTTTTTGAGCTGGGTTATAGGATATGAATTGCCTAGACATAGTAAGGCCTTGTTAATTTCTGGTGGTTGCCAAAAAAGCAATTACTAGAAAATGGAAATCAAAGTCCAAACCAACCTACCTTAAATAGTGAATACTGTAACAGAGATAAAAGGATAGGAGGTGGGATCTTTAGATAAGGGGAGGAGTAAATTACACAAAGAAATGGAAATTGTAAAAATAATACATACAGAAAAACATTACTGTGAAGGAGTGGTTTTGCTGCATAGAATGTTTTTGTGTCAAAAGTATGACTTTAGTTTTGCTCGGGTTGAGAAGGAGTTGAAAGTTGGATACCCATGTTTCTATACAAGAGAAGGGTCTTGTGTGATTTTTTTTTTTTTTAAGTAAAGCAATGGTAAGAGTAGAGTAGATGATGGAAGAATTATCTACATACTGAATGACAGAGGCATCTATGGTGGCACTGTAAAGTGAGTTATTATATATGTTGAAGAGAAATGGACCAAGAATAAACTCCTGTGGTACACTGACAGAGACAGGAAGGAGGAACAGGTTTATATGAATTTGTTGCAATTTGACAGCTTGTCAAAGAGGTAGTTATAAAACCATGACACAGCAGACTGAAAAGATTTTTAAAGAGGCTAGTTCTAACACTAGCTTCTGATGAGGCACTGTATCAAATGCTTTTGACAGATTTAGAAAGTCACGAATGAGGTGACCTTTGCTCCTTTCAGAATTGATTTTATTTGTAAAAACTAAGAATGGCAGTTGTAATCCTGTGTTTGGATCTGTAGCCATGTTGGATGTTTTGTGAAGAGGTTATTACTGGTTAGATAGTTCATAAGCTGTGAGTGAATGCATTTCTCCAAGATCTTCGTTAGTGGAGACAGTAAGGTGAGGTGATTAGTGGTTAGATAGTTCATAAGCTGTGAGTGAATGCATTTCTCCAAGATCTTCGTTAGTGGAGACACTAAGGCAATGTGCCAGCAGTTAGAAAATTATGTGTATGATCCACTTTTGTGTAGTGGAATAATGTATGAAGTTTTCCAAAGAGCAGTAATTATACACTCAGTTATGGAGTGGTTGATGAGAATGGCTATAGGATATGATAGTGAATCTGCTGCAAAAATAAGATATTAAGCAGTAATATTATCTGTAGCTAAGGCAGATGTTTAAGTTTTAAAATATACTTTTTATGAGTAAAATTATTTGAAATTGTTAGGCTAGAGAGACCTCTGGTGATGTTATTAAACAGATTAAGGCCAGACTGGATGAAGTGAGAGAACTGTTTGCTAGTAAGTCAGTGGAATTAGGTACTGAGGTGGCAGTCTGGCCTACTTTAATAGCTTATTAATGGATTTTCAGAAGAGTTTTAGGTTCTTGATGTGTCTATACTGAAGATTTGAGATAGCAGGTTTGCTTATCGTTTATTTTGGCCTTAGTAAGGTTTCTCAGTTGTCTGATTTTGTTATGGATTGATTGGGCTTTATTTTGTTTCCGCAGCATCCATGTCCTGTCTCTTTGTAGCATGAGGTATTTTGTTTCCTTTTTAAGCAAGGGCAAATGGTTTCTTTTAATTCTTTTGGTTATAAGGACTTGCTGTTCTAATATATTTAGAATAATGAATTGAATAACTTAACAGCATCATTTAGTGGGAGATACTGTAGGGGAGACCAGTTACAATTGTTTAGTGTTTCTAAGAAAGTATCCTTACTGAGAGATGTTAGGTGTCGAACAGTGTTATAGGTAGCTATTTTGTTAATGCTGTATTGTTGAAGGACAAAAGTGGGCATATGGTCACTTAGGGTATCTGGCAGACTGCCAGAGATAGCAATATTGTTCTGGTCACTTGTTAACATCCAGTCTAAAATGGATTCTTGACTGCTTTTTTAATTGAGTCAGGCTGGGGTGTTAATGATCTGGGAGGAGTTGCAGAGGTTGATAGGATTTGGTGTTTTTTTTGGAGTTACCCAATATTAAGATTGCCTAAAAGGACTGCTTCATGGGAAATATTAGTGTGAAGCCACCTCAAAATACCATCAACAACTGCAGTATTGTTACCTGGTGGGCTGCTGTAGAGATGGTATATTTTTTTTTATTTTAAGTTGAGCTAATGATAGTTCTGCCTTGTTGAAGCTGGTAGCCTTATTTGGGTAGAGATAAACAGGAAAAAAGCACCAGCAAGTCATAACCACCTTAAAACATTTAATGTGTTCCACAGCAAGCAAAGCACAACACAGCACACAATGATAACGCTTAAACTACTACCAGCTCATTTTCGTCTCCAACTCCATCAGAAAAATGCTGACAATCCAAACCCCCTCCCATTTACACCTTTGCATACTGCCAAAACTTAAAATCATGTGACACTGAATTCAATTTTAACCCTTTCTTAAACATACCTTAAAAACAAGCATAATAAATACAACTTTCCCCAGTTTAAAACACTTTTAAATATCTAAAAACACACTTTCAAAACCTGTAGTAAATAAACGGATATAAAAAATGAACGCATGTTAAAAATGAATAAATTAATGTAAAGAAATCAAGTAAAAATCAATCTTGTTGAACAATATTTCAAACCACATGTGTGTGAAATTTATAACTTTGCTGCTCCTAATTTAAAAACTGGGGCTAGGGAGACCATGTCATTCAAATCCGGCCAAATATTAGCTTCTAATACCAGCTGCCAGTAAACCTCTCTATATTCCAACATGGTTTCCCAAGAACCACACCTACCATCCATTACCACTTCATCTAATACAAAAAAAGTGTAAGAAGCACCTTCACAGCTCAAAGTGTGTTTATATAATGCGGTTCTGTTGTTACCCCTTCCTAATGTCGTAAACGTGTTCATATACTCTTTTCTTTAAACACCTTTCCGTCTTACCTATGTCAAACGCTTTACATTTCTTACAGGTTGCAATGTAAACAAGTCCCTTGCTTTCACAATTAAAATAGGATTTAGAGGTAATGTGTCTATTCCTGTTGTTGTTTGTCTTTCGGCTTTTTCCCGGTAAGGGGTCGCCACAGCGGAACACCAGTCCGCTAATGATTGGCAGTAGATTTTTACGAAACGCAGAGGTGCCAGCTCGATACCCAACCTTCAACGAAGGCACGCCCATTTACGCACGCATGTCTTTCAAACGCTACCCAACCGCGGGGAGGACATGCAGACTCCACACAGAAGGCACTCCCAAGCCAAGCCGAGAATCAAACGAGAGAACCTCTTGCTGTGAGGTAACAACGCTACCGCTGTACCACCGTGGTTTTCCAATGTGTCTATTCCTGTTACTGACAGTAATTTCAGAAGTATCAGCTATAAAAGGGCATTGTTGGCATGCTCCACACTTGAAGGTACCCACTTTTCTAATTAAGTTTCCCCCAAGTTTGTTTTCCATAAGGTCCTTAATAAATCTACCTTTTCTGAAAATGAATTTTAGTGGAACATAAAATTTTAAATTCAAATCAGAGAGCCTGGAAAATCTGTTCCACTCCCTCTGGACAATGTCTCTAATGACCTGCGCATCACCACTAAAATCCACAATAACGGCATTCTCATAGGAGTCACTGTCCCCATTGCTTATTACCCTTTTTTAATACCCGTTTCACCAGAATGTAAAATTGGTGTAAATCTGTCCTTCCTATGCTGCAATACTTCTTCCTGGATTTCCTTAATCAAGATCTCTGGGTATCCTCTTTCTAAAAACATACATTTTAGTAGGTCACACTCATCCAAAAAATCATTGTCATCAGAGGTCATTCGACTATCATGTACATATTGACCCTTCACTATTCCTTTCTTTTGGAAGTATGGGTGGGCACGAGAAAAGTGCAAAAATGAATTACAATACGTCTCCTCCTTGTGTACTTTTGATTCAAACCCATTACTATTCTTCCTAATATGGACGCCCAAAAAGTCAATACTATCATAACCTATCTTATATGTGAATCTAAACAAATCAGTACTATTGGAAACGTATTCAAAGAAGTTTCATAGTATAGTACTAGGCCATCTGCCCTAGGGCATTTATAAGCCTAGCCAAAGTGTAGGTGGCTTTCACCACCCCATGTAATGATACAAAAGTGTACAATTTAAATTAAATTTAGTTTACTGTGCCTCTATCTAGCAATGACACAGAGATGACCCCTGGGGTAAACCTACGATCACCCATCCATTCGTCCAGATTTCTCTTGAAGAGAGTCAGTGAGGGGCTCTGCCTAACATGGACAGGTATCCTGTTCCAGAGTGCGGGAAGCCTCTGGGTTATGAATCTGTCCCTCCAGCATGTCCTATTCATATTTGTGCTGAGGTTTAGATCTTTAGCTCTCGTGGCTCTGATGGATTTGAATTTTTTGAGGTGGAGCATGTCCATTAATTCTGAATTGGACATGGCCTTGTATAAGGCACACATCACCTCTGAGCAGGCGGTATGCTACTGAATAGAGCTGGAGCTTTTTCAGTCTGGCAGCATATGACATATGCTGGAGACCCTTGATCCTCTTGGTAAGGTACTTTTGGGGTCTCTCCAGCTGCTGCAGGTGCCGGGTGAGGTACATACCAAATGGGGCATTGTACTCAATCATAGGCCTGATAAGGGAGGAATATAAGGGTACAATGACATCCTTTGATCTGGATGTGAATCCCTTCATGATAAGGTGGGCAAGGTAGAAGGTCTTTCTAACCACTTTGGCGACGTGGGTGTCAAACGAGAGGTCACTGTCAACTTGGGTCCCTAGGTCTCTCATTACTTTTTCCGTACTTAATGGATTGCCACTTATGTGGTAATTTGTGGGTACTTTGTTTTTTCCAAAGGGGATGACTATACATTTTTTTGGCATTTAGTTTAAGGCCATGACTCTGGCACCAGTCGTTTGTTTCTGTGAGGACCTTCTGGAGGATGCATGTGTCAGCTGGTGCGTCGACTATGGCACCTAGTTTGCAGTCGTCTGCGAACTTTGTCAGTCACAACCCCTCTATGTTTGCCTGCACATCTGAGAAATAAATGCCGAACAAGGGGGGTCCCAAGACAGAGCCCTGTGGGACTCCACTTGTGACTGACTTAGAGTCTGACATAGCTCCAGTTATTCTGACTTTGTGGGTTCTGTCCTTTAGCCAGTCTGCAACCCATTTTGTGACAAACGGGTTTACATTTAAGCTGTTGAGCTTGTCTATGATGCCTGAGTGGGGTATTGTGTCGAAGGCTTTTGCCAGATCCAGGTAGGCTGTATGAACTGCTTTGCCTTCATCTATGGCTCTAGTGACGGTTTCAAAAAAGTCCACCAGGTTTAAAAGACAGGATCTGCCTTTTACAAAGCCAAACTGGGTAGGGTCAATTGTCTGTAGGTCCCCGATGTCTTTGTTTACGAGTTCCATAATGATCCTTTCCATAGCTTTGCAGACCAGGCTGGTCAAGCTTATGGGGCGGTAGTTTCCAGGGTCTGTAGAGGTGCTACCTTTGTGGAGTGGGACCACTGTAGCTGTATGCCAGTGTTCAGGGACGTATCCTGTAGCAAGGCTAAGATTAAACAGCATTCTTATGTGTGGGTTTAGCTCCTCTAGGAGTTCACGTAGCACGCAACACAGGACACCATCAGGTCCTATGGATGCTGTATTTTTAGCTTTGCTGAGGGCAGCTCTCACCTGGACATCTGTGATTTCAGGGAGGTTGCATTCAGCTGAGATATTTATTTCGTCTTTTGGGGGAGAGGGAGGGGAGAAATTTGCACTGAACCTGTCTGCCAGTATGTTGGCAATATCTGTGGGTTCAGTGTATTTTTTGCCATTATGAACTAACACTGCGCATATCTGAGGGTTTCCACCCAGGTTTCTAACATAACTTGAAGAAGGCCTTGTGATTATCTTTAGTGTCCTTAGCGATTTTTCTCTCGAAGTTGGCCTTTGATGATTTTATTAGCGAACGTAGTTTTTTGCTAGTGCTGATCAGGGATGCCTTCCCTTTATGGGATTTTGCTCTGTCTTGCAGTAGCTTCCTTCTCTTGTTATAAAGTTTGTTTATGGCTGGGGTCCACCAGATAGGATGCCTGCCTTTGGTGGAAAGGGTCTTGGTTTTATTTGGGATTGCATGATCCATGCATTCTTGGAGATGCCCGTAGAAAGCATTTGTGAAGGATTCAGTAGTGTGAGATGTGGTTTCCACTGGCCCAGGGGGCTTGAAGGATACCATTTCAGTCCTAAGGAGTGTAAAGTCGGCTTTTGAGAAGTTTCTCACTGTGGTCTTTTGTGCTGGGGGTGGAGGTGGGATAGGAATATCTAGGGTTATTAGTTTATGGTCTGATCTCACTAGTGAGGGGGTATACTTCCGGTGTTGAGCATTTTGTCCCCATGTTTGTGACGATCAGGTCAAGTATATTATTTCCCCTTGTGGGGGAAGGGACTAGTTGTTCCATCACATTTGAGTTGATGAATTCCAGGAACCTTTGGGCTAGGGTGCTGGGGCTTGAGTAATGCACCCAGTCTATGTTTGGGTAGTTGAAGTCTCCCAATATGATGGTATTTGGTGAGACATTCATATCCTCCAGTGTCTTTAGGAAGGCTGAATGGAGTTCCTGAGATTGTGAGGGTGGTCTGTAGCATGCTACAAGTTGTATAGCAGTTTGGCCTATGGTTAGTTGCACATGGATGGACTCCGATGCTTCGTGCGTTGCCACTAACCAGGAGGTGTGGGTGTCTTTAATGAATATGGACACTCCCCCTCCTTTTGTGGTTCGGCCCAGGTTTTGGGGCCAAAATGCATGATACGAGGTATAACCTGGTAGGGCTGGGGTGCTCTCAGGAGCCTTGAACCAGTTTTTAGTTACTACACAGACATTGATGCTCTCCATACTGAGGAGTGCTTCAAGAGCCTGCATCTTGAGATTTAGACTTCTGGCGTTGAGCAGCATTACCCTTAGTTTTTTTTTTCCTTTATTGTTTTCTAAGGTGGTGGTTTGTCTTTTGAGCCTTGCCTAAAAAAGGCACTATGGGGGTGGCAAGAGCCTTAGCCAATATCCAGAAGCCCAGTGGTGACAGATGCAAGCCATCCCTTGGGCAGCGTGGCTTGTCCAGCATGTCATCCCAAGCAGACAGACATTGATCCCCTAGAATGACACCAGTAATTGAGCCAATTATTAAAGCTGATCATCTTGTCTTTGTATTGTGGCATCATTCTTGGTGAGGGCAAGATGCTGCTCAGGGTCAGGGTCATACCAGCCTGGGCTACATAATCAGAGAGCTCCTCTATGTCTCTTTTCGTGTAGTCCAAGGAGGTACGTCTCAGGTCATTCACACTGGCATGGACAATGACAGAGTCATATTTGTACTTGCTTTGGAGTGACCTGAGTGCTTGTGTTATATGGCGGATCCTAGCTCCTGACAGGCAGCTCACTGTTACCCTCTCTTTGTTCAGCCTGGTAAGCGGGATGTCAGTGTGTCTGACTATAGAGTCACCTATTACTAGTGTAACAGGCATGGTGTTTCGCCTTAAGGGCTGTGATTGTTTGGCACACTGACTTTGTGTACTATGTGTTGCATGTGCAGAGTTTTGAGGTGGTGTTTTCTTGGATGTCTGCTTTGGGAGCCTCTGTTTTTTCGGTAAGTTTTTTATTAGAGCCTCCGAGTATGTCTTTGTGTTATTATGTGTTTGGTTTGCAGTTGTGGTTGGTTTATGTGAGACTGGGTTTGTTGTGTGTGTGGTTACCTTCTCCTCCTGTCTGGTCTTGCTAGTCCTGTGATGAGAGAGTTCAGCCTCCAGTTTGGCTATATAGTTGCATCTCTCACGTGTTTGTTGGGAGGAGGAGAGGGTTGTCTGTGTACATGAGACAATTGTAACATTGTCTCAGGATTCCCAGATTAACCAGCTGAACTGGAGAGGACGTCAGTAATATACCACTCGACATGCCAGAATAGTATAAGGGGGTGATGTGTAACCGGGTCAGACAGAGGACTTTGAAGGGAAGTGGGTATTAGCACATGTTGTAGGTGGATGTAGTGCTTACGTTAGTTTAAGGGTGCTTCACTTAAAAGACAGGTTTTAGGAGCAAGTGCTACGCTTATGATAAAGCGAATACACTGACTTGTTGAAAGTAGAGCTTTCTTAAGGGAAAAAGTGAAGTGCAGACTTGGCGGAGCCAGGAATAGTTTAAGCCTGTTTAACCGGCATTGCGCTATGCTCACAATCACGCAAAGCCGTGCAAATGTGGATTTTAAACAGGGAACTTCAAAAGAGCTGGAAATGGTCCAAAACGACAAATTACTGCAAGCTCTTGTGCTGAGGTCACTCCTTCAGGGACAGACAGGCTGGTCAAGGCTCCCCACTCCCACTGGTGAGCAAAGAAACTTCTTTCTATCCAAGTAAGGCAATGGACAACACAGGAACTACACCACAGTCCAGAATACAGCAAAGCCTGTATACTGGTCTAAACTAGTCGAGAAAGGCGGGAAAACAAGGATATTTTTTTTTTTTTTGTTTTTAGGTTAGAAAGTACACAGAAATGCAGGAAAAACAGTAATAAATCACTTACACAGGCTAGCTCACTTTAGTGGGTAGCCTCAACAGTTAAATTTAACAACAAACTTTCGACCAAATGTAACTAAGTGCAGATAATGTACAATGCAAAAAACAGGTAATAAAGCAGTTTAAACTTGTTCAAAGTAAGAAAAGGAAGGTCTCTCAGGTAAAAACAGCAAAAAAATACTTAGATCAGGAAAGTAGTCTCTTTTCTCAGTTCTCTGCTGCTAGCACCACTCTGCAGGACCACGAGGAGCTGTTTTTGAGTAAGTCCATAAATTTCTCCTCACTATCTGTCCAAAATATACAGATATAGTCAAGGAAATGTTTGTATAGTGCCCAACAATCCTTAAATACTGAATTAAACACATACTTTTGCTCCCACCAAGCCATCACTAGGTTTGCATAAGTGGGGGCACATATGGCCTCCATGGCAACTCTCTTTAACTGTCGAAATAATTCCCCTTCAAAATAGAGAAAATTGTTGTTCAATACCAATTCCATTAAGATAGTAAACGCACAAATCTCTTTTTCAGGAAAATTATTTCTGTTCCTTAGAATCTCTTCTAAAAACTCTAAGCCAGCTCTACGGGGAATAGAAGTGAAAAGGTCCACCACATCAATAGTAATAAAAATGACTTCTTTGTTTATCCGTTTGTCCTTTACACTTTTTAAAAAAATCCCACGAGTCCTTCAGCATATTACATGCACCCACAAACAGGTTATTTATCCTGTAATCTAAATATTTAGCAATGGGTGCACTGACAGACTGACTAGCAGCTACAACGGGCCTCAAGGGGGGATCTTGCACATCTTTGTGGACCTTCGGAATCCCAAAGATAGATGGTACTCTTGGTTCCTTGTTGTGTAAGCATCTGAAAGTCTCTATATCTATACAACCCTCTAATACCAAATCGAGTGCTATGTAAACCTTTTTGTATGCAATATGCTCCTCATTAATAGAGGCTGTCATTTAATTGTTGTCTATCAAAATATCCATCATGTTACTGCCATACGTAATAACATCAATGAACACTGTGCCCCCACCCTTGTCCGGCTTCATCACCCTTACATACTTGTTCTTCTTAATGGCATCTGAAAGTGTTTTTTACTTTAGATGTCAGGTTAAAATGAACCTTATTAACAGAAAGTTTTTCTTCAAGTTCCATTGCCAAAACATTCTCTAAATTTTTAAGCAGAGGGTGCACAGGGGGATTCCACACACTTTTCCTTCTCAAACCTTCACTCGCAACACTTTGCCCAACCAGCAAAAGTTATAAATTCTTCTTGCGGATGAACATTTTCAAGTCAATTAATACATTACTTAAAACACATTTTTTGCAGGGAACAAATTTAAAACCTTTTGAAAATAAATCAAAAAAGACCTTAGTAATGTGCAGACTTGTATAACTGAAAATAGTGCGTCCCTGGCAAGTCAAAATAGGTCCATCTTCCACAATACATTCATCTGACTCCATTTCATCATGTACTGTGGTAGTACCAGTAACGACTACTAAGCTTGTTTCCCCCTCCTGTTGTTGTTCCACCCCCTCCAATTGCCATGATAATAATTGGTCATAGGCTTGCTCTTCAGTCTCTCGGACCTTCGGAGGGTCCACACATGGTTTGAAATATTGTTCAACAAGATTGATTTTACTTGATTTTTTACATTAATTTATTCATTTTTAACATGCATTCATTTTTTATATCCATCTGTTTATTTACTACAGGTTTTGAAAGTGTGTTTTTAGATATTTAAAAGTGTTTTAAACAGGGGAAAGTTTCCTTTTCTCAAAGAACTGGGTAGGGATCATACCAGTCTTCCTCTCTTGGTGGATCTACTGATTCAGGACAAGGGGTCACCACAGATCCTGGTCTCTAGACCCTGAAGCTCACAGAATGGATGAGAGAATTTTAATTTCAGACACCAGGTTTTTCAAAATGCACTGAAATATTTTAGAGGCTAAAACCAGAATATCTTGTTTAGCCAAGTGAAAAATGTTTTCTCATTAGAATAGAGGAAAGGGTCTGTCGATGCTGGAGCACCTGATCCTTCAATATCACAGGGAGTTGCTTAGGTCTGGCTTACCCCTACACTTCCATCATGATACATCTTTCTGTTATTTCTGCTCATTTGCTACTAGATCCTCATTTACTTAATTCTGATTAGGTCAAACTTTTTCCTCAAGGAAGCTTTCCACATTAACATTACCATACCTTTGTTACTAACTGAATTTTTGAAATACGTACAAGTTGTTAACCTACTATGTTATGTACATACATTTATGTTACTAATGTATCTTGTGATAAATTGTTGATTTAACTGATGGAGCTTTTCTCCCAGGGCCTGGCTGAAAACGGGTCATGTGACACAGTCGGACTATCCCAGTAAAATAAGTAACTCGCATCTATGTGGTATGGAATGTCGCATCTCTAGCAGCCTATGCAGAACTTGCATTCTTTCTTTAACATCACTTAAGCATACATAAACATACAATTACATAAAATACCACAAATCATGTTAACATGTTCTCAGTTACAAACATTATACAGCACATATATTTTTGTGGGATCACTACATAATCTCAAAATGTTGAGAGACTATATAGCCGAAACCCCTAAATACCGAAAGACCAGAAGCGCAAAATTCAAAATCCCAATGTTTGGAGATATTGAAGTAGCGCTTCTGGTGTTGTGGTTTGTTGATGGATAGGTGGAAGTTCAGGTATGTATGTATGTGCAAGTGTGTTGATTAGGGGCTTTAGTGTGTGTTGTGAATGTGGGGTGTGTGTTGTGAATGTATGTATGTGTGTGTGTGTGTGTGTGTGTGAGGGACTGTAAAATGTGTGGGTGCGTGTTTCCCTTGTGTGTCAGTTTGTGCGATCTTGGAGTTAGTATATTTAAGTAGAGGGGTGTGGGAGGGCACAGCCTCTCACATGAGGGGTGCAGGAGGGCTTTCCCCCCCTGCTTATCTGTAGTGTAGGATGATATGTTTGATTGTGAGGGAAAGTTTTGTGTGTGTGTGTGTGTGTGTGTGTGTGTGTGTGTGTGTGTGTGTGTGTGTGTGTGTTGTACGTTCGAGATTTTGAATTTCGCACTTCTGTTTTTTCGGGATTTAGGAGTTTCGGCTATATAGTCTCGAGATTTTGAAATTCGATATTTCACAATTTTGAGATTATGTAGTGAACCAATTTATACACAATCAATCCAGCATTACATACAATTGATCAATTTTTTTTCTATGTAATTTGCTCTTACCCTTTTCTAAAGATCCAACTCCCAGTTCTTTTGTCTATATTACAATATTCAGCAGTTTAAATACAGTTGGTTTAGACTTTGATTTCCATTTTCTAGTAGTTGCTTTTTTGGCAGTCACCAAAATTAAACTTCACTAGGCCTTACAATGTCTAGCCAATTCAAATCCTGTATCCCAGTTCAAAAAAATCATTTTCTTAGTTACACCAATTTGCTCACCCGGTATCTCTGACAGAGTACACTGAAGGAAATTTTTAAAGTCTGCCAACTCATTATACATTCCCAGTTACCTCTTTCTTCCCCATCCCACCTCCATTTCTCAACTACCTGAGGGAAAGGTTCTTTGGAGTCCGACTGGGGTACACAAACAACTTTGCAAATACTTCTAAAACCAAACATAAATGCTAAATCTTCTAGACTTTGCTGCATAGCTGGGAGCCATATACATGTCCTTCAATTGTTTCCTTGTGAAATGTTTACCCAGATTCTCTTCCCAATCTTTTCTAACCTCATCTGATTAAATCTTATAGTTGTTGTGCAATATTTTATATGCCCTACTAATTATCCATTTTTTAAAAGCAGGTTCTGTTCTAGATTCAACTAAAAACTCTACCAGAGTAGGCCTTTCACTAAGGATCCCCCGATCCCTTTCTCTTTGCCTATACTCGGATATCAATCCCTGATAGGGAAGGCGGCCTCTAGCCTGCAGTTCAAATGTCTTCTTGGCCTCTTCCCACTCTCTAGTTACTTGCTCCCAATACCGTGGGTCCTTTGCCAGTCTTCTCCTATAAATTCCACCATCCTCTTACCTATTCTCTGCAGTCATCCCAATTGGCAGAATCGCTTTTATCCATTCTCGTGTTGGCTTAGTACTTAGAATATTTTCTGCTACTTCATAAATATAATACATATAAAAATAAAAATATAATGAAATATACATATAATATTATGTATGGCTCCTTATTTCTTATTTTCTTGAATTTCCCCTCTACTTCCTCATCCCTTTCCACTTTGAATTATTGCTTTCTGCTTGCGTTATGTATATGAACCTTATCTGTGTAGCTCTAAAATATCCCTAAAATCCAGGTAATCCTGAGGCACATTGTTCTATTGGAAGGATCAGACTATTCCATTTGACCCTTGCCCTCTTCCCCTCCCACATAAAATCCTTCAACTCTATTAATTGCTGTCCATAGCTTTTCCTCAGGTTGACAAAAATATGCCTGACCTGTATAGAAAACAAGTTTCACTGCTTGTATCTTGCTATCCATAAACAAGTTTCCAGCTTCTCATTTTTTGTATTATCTTTTGCTTAGTCTCTTCCCACATATCTTTAGTTGCCATAACAGAATCCTTTTTAACCCATACTCCTAAATACTTCAGTTTATCATGTCCCAATAAATATCGATATTGTTGAACCAATTCACACGTGCACACACAGTTTACAGCTATTGGCTTTGATTTGTATTCATTAACTTTATATCCTGAAAAGACTTGAAACCATCTCAGAATGTTCCACAACACTGAGATGACCTTTGGTTTTATCAGGTACAAAATAATATCATTGGCAAACAAAGTCAACTTTTCTTGACTACCATACCAGTTACATACTTGGATTTCCGAGTCTCTTATTTTCTTTTCCAATGGCTTTAAATATAACACAAATAAAGGGAAAAGTGCCCCCCCCCCGGCCTGGTTCCTCTGTTCACACAACTTGAGAGGACCCCTCCCATTTTAACGTTTGCTTCCAAACCCTTACATATCCTCTAATTAACCTTATTACTGTATCAGGGAATGCAGATGCTTCGATTACCCTACTCATAAAATCCTAGCTTACTTTGTCGAATGTTTTCCCTGCATCAAGATCCACCAACAGCAGCTGTATTTTCTTACATTCTACTTCCCTCTGGATCATCACTGTTCTATTAACGTTGTCAAATGTTTGCCTCACCTCTACAAAACCACAATGATCCATACCAATCAATTTTGGCAACACCTTGACATTCATTTAGCCACTACAGACAGACACTTTATAATCAAGTTTTAAAATTGAAATGGGCCTATATAAAGCTGGTTCTAATGGATCTTTACTGTCTTTAGATATTACAGCCACCACAGCTGCCAGGATATTGATGCTTCTCCACCTTTTCAAATACTGTTAATACTGTAAACAAAACCTTTCAGATCTTTATCACTTTCTTTTCTCCTAGCTTCCAAACTTCCACTGGAATACCAACTATTCCTGGAGACTTTCCTGTAGATTGATTACACATCACCGTTTTTACCTCATCTCCTCCTATCTTAACTGTTAATTGTTGAGCTTCATCTACCTGCAACCGTGGCATACCCAAGTCTTCCATGCATATTTCCATTTGTGCTTTTTCTTGATTTCCACATTCCTTTGCTTTACACACATTTTCATAAAAATGTCCAAAATATCTCAAATACCTCTACAGGATCTCTGGTTATTTTTCTTGTTATAGGCTCCCTAAATTTAGCAACAACCCTTTCTATTTTTCTGTTGCTTAAATCGGCAAACAAAGTTTTTTTTTACTCTAGCGTTATCAAAAACGGTTGCTTAACAGCAATCTTTCTGAACTCACACACATTACCACATACTCCCTTATTTTCTCTTTAACACACTGCATTTGTGCCTCCTCTTGTTCTAGGAGTTCCACTTTATTCTGCAATACTTTAACCTTTAACCCCCCTAAATAATTCTTACTTCTTAACTATGTCTCTTTTTCTTTTACTTCTACTCTATTTTTAAACTCCACTTTCATTTTTCCAGAATCACTAACTATAGCTTCTGAAGAAATGTCTACATTCCCTTATAACTACTGAATAATTTCCACTACCATTCTTTAAATTCTTCTCTTTTTAACAGTTAGGTGGGGAAGAGCTGGTGTCTAATTTGTACTTTAATACCTTGCATTTTTATCTTAGTAATTGGCGCATGATCTGAAGTAGTTACTGGTCATGTGTCGAAGCTTTCAATTAAATGCACATGTTCCTGTGATATATAATTTCCATCTAGTCTAACCCAATTATTGTAACTTGGAGAATAATATGTAAATTCTCTCGGAGTTCCTACTACCGAATTCAGAGCTTCAATACCAAATATTTTAATAAATTTCTTCAGCAATCTACCCTATTTGGTTATTTATTCCATTCTAGGTCTCACAGACACATCCTCACTGTTGGAAATCAAGTTCCACTCCCCACCTATAACTGATATTCGCTGCTGAAAGCTGATTGTTTATCCCCAAAATTTCTTAAGTTCCAGTTTTAAGTAGAATATAAATACATGCCAGAGCAAGTCTCCTTCCTTGACAGTAGCCCCTCACTACCACGACTCTACCATTACTATATTTTTCCTCTTTTATTACTATTGGAACTTCTACAGCAATTAGTATAAATACTCCCTTTGCCTTTGTCCCTGATAATCTGCTAAATACCCCTATTAGAATCTTTTCTTTATCAAAGTCACATGCTCATTTCTCTTTCCAAGTGTGTCTCTTGTAGCACTGCTATTTACATTCTGCATTTCTTATAATTCAATACTCCTTCCTTTTATCTATACCTGTGATGCCATTAACATTCCAAAATATGATTAGTGTAGCCATTATGAAAATAAGTTATTATTCCCATCTGTTATATACAAAAGCTTTTTTAAATGTCTATTTCCAGCTTTTGTGTTATATGCACCTACTAAAGTTTGGCAGGTTGGTCTTTTATTCAATTGTTTCTTGTCATCTCCATTTGAACCAATGTCACATTTTACAAGACTTTTTGTTTAATGAAAACCCTCCAAAAACACCACAGAACACCCTCATAACAAAACTACGTACATCTTCAAATAATGAAGTTCAACCCTCCTGTAGGAATATTTTTTCTCAAATTGACGCTACACAGGCAAAACTATAACTTAAATTTAAGGTTATCCATGCCAAGATGCATGTTACACACAGCTTGGATTCTTGAGCATTTTCTGAAAAATAAACTTAAAAAAATAAGATAGACAAATTTAATAATTTTCTGAAAAGTAAAAGCTAACAAAATTTCACAAATAGCAATGCTATCAGTAAGAAGTATTCTTTACAGTGATAATAGTCAATACATTCAGTAATCCCTTGAATACTATACTTTATCATCTTCTTCTTTCGGCTTTTCCCGGTTAGGGGTCGCCACAGCGGATCACCAGTCCGGTCATGATTGGCAGTGGAGTTTTACAGTGTCGAGTTGCCAGCCCGGCACCCAACCATCCACAGAAGGCACACACAAACGCACACTCACACCTAGGGCCAATTTAGAGTGTCCAATCCACCTACAGCATGTCTTTGGGATGTGGGAGGAAACTGGAGCACCCGGAGGAAACCCACGCGACCACAGGGAGGACATGCAGACTCTGCACAGAAGGCACCCCAGCCGAGGATCGAACCGGAGAACCTCTTGCTGTGAGGTGGCAACGCTAACTGCTGCACCACCGTGGCCGCCCTTTGTTATAATGCACACAAACCACAAACTATATTTTTTGCTAAACTTTCAAATAGAAATCATCATACCTTTGAAACTAACCACCTAGTCATATATTGTTAGACTATTTTTGTTAACCAGGCATAAGATTTCAAATGAAAAGAAATTCCCCTTTGAGTGTATGTCTACAGAGATATTTACAGAAATATGAAAACATATGCCTAACTGTATACTTAACAATATAAACACTGAATATCTTTTAAGATGTGCAACCTACAGTGCAAATATCAGACTGTTTTATTCAACATACAAGGTTTCAACAGTGTGCGAGTCACGACTGAAGTATTAACTATATATGCAAATATCTGTGTAATTAGCAACAAATTAGCAATATTTCAGGTATCGAGTAACATAAATGGACCTGACAATGAATTTCCCTGTCTCCCACCATGGCATATCACAGGATACCCTTAAATAACATATACATGTTATATATGTTCATCATCAAGACCAGAATATCGATGTTCAGAACATCGAAGGTTTAAAAAGTGGGAGTGCCAGGTTAAGTGAGATTGTGGAATGCTGGAGCCCTGCATGTTGTGTGTGTGTCATCTGAGTGTTGGCATTGCAGGTAGGGTACGGGAAATCTCCCGTTTAGCACTACCGTATATAGCGGTAAACGGGAGATTTCCCTTACCCCACTGCAGTGCGAATTCGGAGTTGGAATATTAAAGTACGGGGTGTGTGGGAGGCACAGCCCCCTACATGGGGGGTGCAGGGGGGGCAAAGCCCCCCTGCATAACATAGTGTTTGTAATTTTTTGTTGTTTTTATGGTTCATTTTGAACCTTCGATGTTCTGAACATCAATGTTCTGGTCTCAATGATCAGAACATCGATGTTCTGAACATTCGATGATTCAAAGTGAATCTATATGTATATATTACACTCAATTCTCATAATCTCTTTTACTGTTCTTTAATTTATTTATTAACTTCCAAAGTTCACACAACTTTATCTGTATATTTACTTACTTCATGTCTAGTACCTTGGTTCAGCAATGTATTGACCTTAGTCTTACCATATTTCCACTTAGTTTCCTGCCATACTCCGTGAACATTTCCATATATGTATTGTATTGTATTGTATTGTATTTCTATCCATTCTATATATTCCTTTATTGCATGTTATGTAATTACTTCAGAAGTATCTATACTTAAAATGTGATCTGTGTTTATCTTTGTTCTTACTGCTTGTTTACTACTTTTTTTGGGAGCTTTTCTCCTTGGGTCTCTGCTGAAAAAGGGCTTCTAAGAACCCAGACAGACTAACCCGGTTAACAAATGTAAAAATAAACAAAATATACTGCTCTCAGTTATGAAAATATGAAAGTAAATATGAATAGTGAGAAATAGTAATCAATTTCATTACTGCAGCACATCCTAGATTAACAATCTTAGTGTTATTTTCTTAATAACTCCTTGCACTTTCTAATAATGCCTATTATTAGCTGGTAAGTTGCTTAGACTTCTGTGGTGGTGCTGCGGTAGCGTTGTCGCCTCACAGTAAGACGTTGTCCTGTTAGATTCTCAGCTAGAGCGTCTTCTGTGTGGAGACATGCGTGAATGGGCGTACCTTTGTTGAAGGTTGTACATCAGAGCTGGCAACTCGGTACGTAAAAATCTACTGCCAATCATCAGCGGACCGGTGCTCCGCTGTGGCGACCCCTAACCGAGAAAAGCCGAAAGATACAACATTAGCTGGTAAGTTGCTTAGTTAAATAAGCCAGACCCAAAAAGGTCTGGATGCCATTAGAAGCTATGGGTGTGAACTAGAAATGTGCAAAAAGGTGTTTTAGGCTTGAATGAGTTAAACCTCTTAGGAAAAGAGTGGCCTCCCCTTGGGATTTAAATTATATATTAGAAAAACTAGTTACTTTAACCTAAGCTAGAAAAGTTTGAGTTACATACCCTATTATGGTCTTTCATAAGGACAGAATTGTGGTCTTTCATAAGGACAGAGTAAGCTTTCAAACCAACTCATCTTTCATGCCTGAAGTGCTTTCTAAATTTACTCAGAATCAGTCCATCCAGCTTCCTGCTTTCTTTCCAAACCGTCTAAACAAGTGAGAAATAATTGTTTGCTGGATATTCACAGATGGTTCTGTTTTTACTTGGAAAAGACAAAAGACTTGAGAAAATTTAACCAACTGTTTGCGTCTTTTGCAGTAAAGAAAATGGTTTACAAAGGTCTAAGCAAATTCTTTCTATGTGGATCTCCAATGCAAGTATCTTTTTTTATACAAATAATGGCAAACATCTACCAGGGACAGTAAAAGCTCACTCTGCCAGAGCAGTGGGTAATTCAGAGTATTCCATGCAAGGAGTAGAGTCAAACTATTTTTGAAGTAGCCACTTGGTCTTCAATCCATACCCTCACTAAACATTACAGACCAGATTCTGTCTAGAGTAAGAACTGGATTTACTAATGCTGTCCTTTAATGGTATCCTAAATTCACACCCAATCTGAACCCACTCTGGGAGTCATTGCACATGTTAAGAATACTGCAAGGTTTACCTTCATATCGGCGATCCCAATATGGGTGAAACAGCTTCCGCGAATACCGAAGTGCAAACGTCTCCAACGTCAAATTTCACATAACCAAACGGCAAAACCTTGCCCCTTTCTGACCCATGGTAGCACTGGTGTGGAGGTGTGGCACGGCCGGAAATGTCAAAATTCAACATTATTTCGACATTTAAAAATGTTTGCGCTTTGGTTTCACTTAAACGGTTCGAATAAGTGGCCGGTCGATCATGTGTAATCGACAATATGAAGGTAAACCTACTGCAACTGTGATCTAATGAACAGCGTAGTACATTTGTGTAAGTAACTTACTATAATGACACTTGTTCAAATAAATAACTAACTGTTGTGGTACCTATACCCTCCCTCCTTTCCATCTAGGGGTATACTTTAGACATTTTGCCTTGTGGCTAGGGTGGAGTATTTCCTAATTTCTTTCCTTTCCCACTTTAAAATTTCCTATATTGTCAAAATTCACTACTTTTACTGCTATTTTCCCAGGGTTATCACTTTTTCTTAGGAAATTATTCTACTGTCTAACCTGATTTTTTTTATCAGGACAAGAAAGCTCTGAAAATTACATGGACTACTAATTATACTAGCATGCAGGTGCTTGCCTAGGGCAAACGTACACCTCACAGGGGCAGCAGAAGGCTAGGGAGATGGGACCTTTGGGTGGAAAGACCCAGGTGTTAAGAATACTGCAATGGTGAGCTATTCAAACACCAACCATTATAGTAAGTTAGTTACACAACTGTACTTTGTCAATACAGGATCCCAAGATCTGATTGTATCTGTTTAGAATGGGGTACCAGGACTATTAAGGGGAGGGTGTGAAGGCCCTCCAGTAGTATGAGTGTTCAGGAAGGATTTGACAATTGTACCCAGTCTGCAGTCATCAGCAAAGTTACCCACAGTCCTTTCACACGTGCTTTCATTTCTGACAAGTAGTTGTCAAAGGGTGAGGGCTTAGGAAAAAAAAACTGATACCTCACGGACTACATTCCATACATCAACCGGGTGGGTTATGTGAGAAAACCAACTGGCTATCCAGTGGATTTCCTTTTGATTAATGTTAAGATGAGAGAGTTTACCCATGACACCGGCATGTGTGATGGTGTCAGAGGCCTTGGAGGAGTCAATGTAAGTAGCATGGTGTGTTAGGCTCTTATCTAAGCCTTTAGTGATGCCTTTGAAGAAATCATTTAGATTTAATGAGCATAACATTTTTTTACAGACCCGCATTGGTTTTGGTCCAGGGTTTATTCATTTACCTATTTACCATTTGTTAACAGTAATAGAGCACTGATCCTCATGGACCTTTTACAGTCTCACCGTGTGTGCAAATACAATGCAAAACATTAGTTTATCAAGAAAAGAAAGTGAAGGTTACATGAAGTTGACATACTTTATCAACACACTTTAGTGGCTACAAATGAATGCTAGTATTGTCTTTATGCACCCTTTAGTTAGAAAACAGCTCAGCAATTATGTACTTCATAATGTTACAGACAATACCTGTAAGGCTAATAAGCTTCTGGGGTCTGTCATTGAGCCATCTTTGTATAATGGTACTACTGTGACCATTTGCTGTCATTCAGGAACGCAGTCCATGGACAACATCCAATGAAAATAAATTCAGTACAGTAATGCCCATCACTTCTATGTTTTCTAATGTAACAGAAGAAAGCCTTGTGGCTGAGTTGGTAGTGATCCAGAATTGACACCTGGTCTTGCACTCCTGGGTGGTGTGCTTGAAGGTATTACTTGTTAGTTTTAAGCCTTTATATTGGGGGAATAGTTAGCAAATTACACACGGCCTGAAATTTCTCCTTCTTGTAATGCTTTTTTTTATACAAGAATTCCACCATATAAGCTTATTTTCTGAATTGACCTTTACTCTTATGGCAGACTGTTACAGACTCCTTGATGCAGCTATCCATTAGGTAAACAGAAGTCAAAGGAGCATGCAACTGCATTGGGTCTGTGTTATTTCGAGAACTGCACCATTTACAGTTGTCAAGGTTGCCTATAAATGTAAAAAGTTTTATTCTGGAGCAATTATGAAACACTGGAATTTTGGGGGAGGGCTTCAAAGTATACTTAGAGGGAGAAAGTTTACTACTAGTTGGTTCAGTTTTACAAAAGAGACAGTGATATTAAGAGCAGTGCAGGAAGGGGAGATGTTTGCTAAGCAAAATGTCAAAAAGATCATCATCCCCGGAAGGAAGGGAACCATTTGATAAAGAGAATTAGCATCAATAAAACCAAGGAATCTTTGTTGAGAATTTCATAGATATGCCAGTTTGCAGTGGAGTTGTTAAAGTCATTTATAAGAAGTGAATTATGGCAGATGGAGAGATTTAGATCTGCTTTTGAAAATCTCCGTTCTCAGGAGGAGACACAAGGGGGAACAACAGTTGTCAAAGACATAGTAGGCAGTTTCACTAAGAGTAACCTGGAACTCTACAAGTTCCAGAATGGCATCACACATGATTTAACATGAAACAGTAGATTCCCTTACAAATACAGACATGTCCATATAACTTCCAGTGGACTTGAATGTACATACCCTGGCAAGAATAGAGTGCGATTTTGCAATACAAACATATATGACTAAGATATAGGAAGGTGTCAAGTTCAGATATTTTGCTGTTTGTTTCTAGCACTCATTGGTGCTACCTTGATATTGTCTAAATTAAAATTTGTCAGTGGGTATGTTTTGAGTTTAACTTTGCCAAAACACTATTACGCTATGCCATACTATAGGAGAAGCAAAGACTTTTAGCCAGTACACAAAAGATGGAACCAAAATCACCAACCAGAGGAAAAAACACCACCAACAAACAAAAACCTTGTACAGCCAAAGTCAGCAAGATGAAATAATTACACTGTACTAGCATCCACTCAGTTTATTAGCTGCTTTCGTCAGAAAGGACTCCATCAGTTTAAATAGTTATATCCCAATCACATTCAATGTACCAATTAAAACATTAACCTAAATGAACATAATATCTTTTGGTTTTAATATATACTCTTCTATTTCTCAAAAAACATTTAATATTCACCATATCATTAAGTCCAGGGGCCTTATCTGAATTTATCCTAATTTGCCATAAAGCTTCTTTTTGTTCCAGAAGGGTTTTGAAATCCCCTCCTCTTAGATCCATTTGCGCCTGCTCTATGACTGAAAAAAGAATTGTTTTTATAATTAGAACATTTACTGTGTTTAAACAGTGCTCTTTTGATGTCCCTCTTTTTAATATGATACTGATGTTCCCTAATACGCTGGAATAACCCCCTAGTGGTCATCCCACCGTAAAAAGCTGGATATCCTGAACAAGCAAATGCAAACTACACCCCTAGTTGGACAACTGTATCTCCACTTTAAATTGTGTATGAAGGTTCAACCAATATAATATAAGGACCTTCCATACTGTAACAACAAACGTTACAATGTCCACATTTAAACATTCCTATAGATTTACTGGAGCAAGTATTACTACCCACAACCTTAGTACTATCATTTTGTGAAAGAGTTTTGAAATTAAAATTATTCCTATAGACAAACCTTGGGACATCCCCAAAGTATCAAATAATTATTTGTTCCCTTGTAAAACTTTCCAGTTACTGCTAATAATTGAACGTATAATGTTGCTACCCACTGTCATATTTAAAACACAAGTTAACCTTTTATCTTCATTTCCATCACCTCCATTTTCAAAACCCTTTTCATGTTTATTGAAATAATATCTTAAAATAGGTTGAATGGAAGAATGTCTTTTTTCCATAATTTCCTTTTCTAACTCCTCCAAAAAAAACTTTTTCATACCCCCTATTTAAAATTAAATTCGTAATAAGGCTGAAATCCTCCTTTAAAACTACATCACTAGTTGTCATTCTGCTTGCCCGGATATATTGTCCCCTGGGCAAATTCCTTTTCATAACAAATGGGCGATTGCTATTATAATGTAAGTAGCTACTGGTAAAAGTGCTTTTCTATGTATCCTATCAAATTCCCCATTATCAACATTCCATTGTAATGTATCATCCAAGAAATTGACATCATGACCCACTTCTTCCATTTTAAACTTTAAAAAGTAAGACTTTTCATTTATTTCACCAAAAAAATTCTGACATTCTCGGGGAGTTCCTTCTAGAACAAAAAATAAATCATCTACAAATCGCTTGTAAAAACACACTTTGTATGTCTCTAACACTACATAACACAACATATTCCCACCAACCTAACACTATATTAGCAAATGAGAGGGCGGCTGGAGACCCCATAGCCACTCCACTTCTTTGCTTGTAAAATTGTTTATTAAAAATGAAACAGTTGTTGTCCAACAAAACATCAATTAAACTACAATAAAAATTGACCTGCTGGGTGGGAATATGAGAAAAATTAGTAAGAAACATTCTGACAAATTCTACACCTTCATCATGTGGTATCGCTGTAAAAAGTGAACATATTATCAACTGTACAAATAATGTTTTGCTCAGGCATGAATTTATATGCAACATTAAAGACACTGAACTTTTTCAAAAGTTCCAAGAATCTTTAACATAACAGTCTAACTTGTTCACTAAAGGGTTCAACACAGCATCCACTACCAAAGAAATCCTTCGGTGATATAGTTAGAAACAGAAACTATAGGCCGAAAGGGGGGATTATCTAAGCATTTATGCATCTTAGCAATTTCCAAACAACCCCCTTACCCTGGGATTCTCTACATTACAAAAATTAAACATTTCTTCATTCATGTTTCCTTCTAAAAAACTCATACAAAAAGGTACGTACATATTTATAACATCTATTAATGCACGTAGTATTGACTTTATTATATTAGCTTTCATTATTTAACATTAATTCAGTTCTTTCAATATACTTTTCCTGGTTCATTAAAACCAAACCACCTCCCTTGCTTGGCCTTCATAATTCGAAGTTCTTTATTTTCTCTGATTTCATTCAGACTGTTTTTCATTCAATGAAAGATTAAAAAACTTTCTATCTACAGCTTTTTTGTTATTTAATAATTCTCTAATAGCATCCTCACACACACATTTCAAATACTTTTAAGGTATGGTTTAAAGGTGGATTAAAAGTCGAGGGTTTCACAAGCCTGAATATATTTGTTAAATTAACATCACTTAGTATAAAACAAATTAAATTTCTGCACAAATTCTTTTAAATGTAAAACTGTCCTGGAAACTTCAGCTCGACATACAGGAACAATAGATAACCCAAGCTAAACTGAGTGGACACTAGTACAGTGTAGTTATTTCATCTTGCTGACTTTGGCTGTACGAGTTTTTGTTTGTTTGTCAATACACAAAAGATGACACAAAAGGTGCAGTCCATCTATGACAAAGTAGGAGGACCTGTTAACCATCTTATCCCAGGAGATACATGCTAGATTTCCTGGAATGACAAGTTAACTAACCATTTTTACAGCTGAACTTGGGTACAATTCTTGATGCAGGCACAATACTGCCTACCATCTGTAAATTTCCTTCCATGATGACATGGGGGGGGGGGGGCAACTTAATGCCTCTAGGTAGAGCAACAAAGATCATCCGATCACACATGGGCAACTACACAGCCATATTTGTATATGGAATGGCACTGTAATGTCCAAATGTCAAGCACTACAGAATTAAACCTTACTACAACCCTCTCTAAGTTTTGTGAGTGCATGATGAGTGTGCTTAAATACAGAATCATCACAAGCATGGACATTCTGACTCGCTGCAGACATATGGGACCTTAAAGGAGCAAGCTTGCATCTTTGGTAGGGCTAGCTGCTACAGACACACACGATTCCCTGGGTGACTGAAGACTGATACATGCAGGGCCCAGAAGGCTTAGGCAGAAATCTTTTAACCACCTCAGTATATGCTGATAGGGTTTTACAGTGCCATTTACTGAAGGAGCTGTTTAGAGATGAGCCTCCAAGCTAAATATGTACTTCTCTCACATACAGAATCAGAGTGGTCCGGAAGTAAAGAGTTGCCAGTAAACATGAAGCAGATGCTACACTAATCAAAACTCCTACCATTAGGAATGGCAAGAGAAGACAGACAAGTAAATCTTGAATCCATATATTTTTTTTAAACAAGTGTTACCAGGAAGGAGAAATAGTAGTGACTCACCTATGGGTGGATGCTGCTACTACTACTGGTCTCATAGCAACTGTTTATGACTAAGAATCAGTGTCCCGCAACTCCTTCTCTCATCAGGAGCAAAATTAAAGCAATAATCTGGAAACTGTTCCTGAGAAGAAGGTCACAAGCTCTCTAGTGATCAACAGTCTTGCTACGGATGCTGGAGGGATCTGTAGGCGTGCCGTAGCCTTCTGTTGGTAGATGCTCTGGGTAGTGTATTCAGCAACTCGGTGCAATACAGAACCAAGCTTTATAACAGTTTGAAATTTAAACTGAAGAGGATCCTGCCAAAATGGCAAACAGACCGATCATCAGGGAAGTCCGACCCACACTGTCCATCACACATGGCTAAGAGTCAATGTTGCTCTGCTTCTTCAGTCACCAGGGCTTAAGCAGGAGCACTAATCCCAAGCTGGCTCCTGAGAAGTGGTTTTCAGGCAGACCAGCAACTGGCAGTCTCTACAAAACAAGGAATCAATGTTCATCTGCTCATTCTTCCACTAGGAGCAAAACAGCAGCAGTAACTCACTTAAGGTATGGTGTCACATTAAGCAACAATAACTCCACGAATTTCCACCAAGAATTTGATGTGTATGAATAGAACTGAGGCCTCGGAGAAAAAAATAATTCAGATTTATTAAGTAGCAGATGAGCAAACAAGAAGCCAGAAGAAAGTTAAAAGGAATTAAGAAGCCCCAAGTCATCCCCATTGAACAGATGGAAGGACAGAGAAATGAGCAAGTGAGACTGGAGGCCATATGGCAAGGGATTAAGGAGATAAACAAATTTTGTTGGAAAATATTAATACACAGAACAAGAAAATGGGAAAATAATAGTCTCAATGCAACGAGCACACATTGGTCATTCAGGATCTGTTAGATGAGAACATTGAGCTGAAGGTTCATGCTGAAGTAGAGGAAGCCAGGCCAGACTGCATGGAAGCCAGTGTTGTGGACAAGGAAAACAGAGCCTGGAGAGAAAAAAAAAAGTAATGGGCCTGCTGGAAAAGCAAGAAGTGAACTGCATATAACGAATGGGGAAGTTCTGGAGAAATGGATGGGGATATACCCCAAAGTGAAATTAAAATCGAGGGGGCTCAATGTACAGGATGGTGCCCAATGACTGAGAGGCAACGATTCCCAAGTTGTCAGAGGTATGGAAACCAGGAAAAAGAGGCTCTTGTTGGGGGAAACTAACATTTATGTGGAACATGACTTTTCTTTCAAACAAGGAGCAAGAGGAATGCTATGTTACCAGTCATTAAGGCACATAAAGAACACAGTATGAGGTGGAGGTTACTGCATCTTTAATATACTATATTATTAGAAGTAAACCTAGACTTACTGATGATGATTGCACTTATGCAACTGGCACAGGTTGGAGAAAGTACAGTTGTGTGCACTTGCCAGAAATGTAGATGTTGGAGTGATTTCACTGCTGCAGTCATCACCACTGGGGTTATCCATGCTGTGGTAACCTTCAGTCGGTCTGAATACCAGAGTCAAGGTTTTGTGCATTGGCTGCTATCCCTTGCTGGGTGACGTCAGGTCATCAGAGCTATAAAGGAGAGCAGGCGACACCATTACCTCAGTTTTTCTTGCCTTAACCAACCAAAGAAGTCCAATTTTAATAGATATTAGTAGTCTTGCGGTCAGAGACCCCATAGAAATATGTCTCTCTCTAAGGACAGCAGATATCAGGGGGAAGGAGTGAGGGAAAGCATGACTGCAGCAGTGAGAACACTCGAACATCTACATTTATGGTAAGTGTACACAACTGTACTATGTTCTTCGTTTCTCACTGCTGCAGTACTAACCATTGGGAAGATTGCCAAAGCTGAGGAGAAGGGTGGAAGGCTGATATAAACTTAAGAATGGAAGAGCATGCCCTGCAGAATTGCAGAGGCAAACCCAGCCCTAGCTTTTGAGAACAGATTCAGATGGTAATGCTTGGTGAAGGTGTGGACTGAAGTCCATGTGGCAGCTTCCAGGATGGCTTCCAGGATGTCCTTGGTGGGTACCCCTCTAAGGAATTCTTTGGAAGTAGAGGCTGCCCTAGTGGAATGGGTTCTTGATGGGCCTAGGGGATGGTTTTCCATGCAAGGAGTAGCAAAATTGGATGCAGAGTGCTATCCATTTGGAAATGGTCTGTTTGGGTATTGGTTTTCCCTGTGCCCCTGTTTTAAAGCTGACCAAGAGCTGGTCAGTTTTCCTGAATGTCTTTGTACAATCCAGATAAAATCTGAGTTGCCTGTGTACATCCAAAGAATGCAGTATCATTTCCCCTTGTTCTGAGGGTTAGAGAAGAAGGTGGGCAATTGGATGGCCTGGTTGAGGTTAACATCTGAAACCACCGTTGGCATGAAGGAGGGGTTTGTTTCTCAGGGAGATCCTGTCTGCATGGAAGATGATAAATGGCTCAATGACTATTAAAGCTTGAAGATCTGACATTCTCCTGGCTGAAGTGACAGCCAGGAGAAAGGCAATCTTCCAAGAGAGGTATTTCAATTCCGGGGATGCTGCAGGCTCAAAGGGGGGCAGAGTAAGCTTTTCTAAAACACAGTTCAGATCCCAGGCTGGGGAGGGCTGTCTTCTGGAACACCTGATATTAGAGGCTCCTCTAAGGAATTGTTTGCTAAGAGGGAGGGAGAACAGTGGCTGTTCTACATCAAAGTGCGCCGAGATGGCAGAGGCAGGGATCTTTATGGTGGAGAAGGAGAGACCCTTATTAAGAAGCTCTGCAAGATAATCTAGAATAAGAGGAATGGAGGGCAGATGTATGTCTGCCCCCATGGACTGGCTCCATGAGCAGAATCTTTTCCATTTTCCAGAGTACGATTTTCTGGTGCCGAGCCTTCTGGCTTCTGTGATGATGTTAAGGACTTGCTTCTTAGCATAAATTCCTTGTTGGTTTTGGGAGAATAAGCTATGCTGAGAGCTTTAGTGTCTGAAGGTCTGGGTGCAGCATTGTTCCCCCCCACCCTCGGGATAGCAGGTGAGGTATCAGAGGTAGCTACCAGGGGGGCTGGTGAGATAGGCTGTGCAGCAGTGGGTACCAATGCTGTCTGGGCCAATCTGGGGCAATGAGTATTGCTCTTGGTTTTTCGTCCCTTATCTTAATTAATACTTTTGGAATGAGAGGTAGAGGTGGGAATGCATACACAAAGAGGGTATTCCAGGGGAAAGTCAGGGCCATCGACCTTCCAGGCCAGGTGATGGTACTCCCTGGTGCAGAATTTCTGTACTTGTGATTTAAATGAGAGGCAAAGAGGTCCACCTGGGGTCCCCATGTGTGGGTAATTTGCAGAAAAATATCTCTGTGGATTTGCCATTTGTGCGAGTCCAGCAGGTTTCTGCTTAGGTGGTCTGCCAGGGTGGTGTTGATGCCCGGGTAGGTATTGGGCTATAAAAAGAAGTCCCCATGGATGAGGCTGCTAGCCACAGGTTCATGGCTAGTCTGCACAGAGGGTAAGACTGAGTCTCTCCCTGTTTGTTGATGTACCACGTGACTGTGGTGCTGTTTTTATGAGAACCCCCCCTGGTTTGAAGGATGCCAGAGAGTTTTGTACTGCTATCATTTCCTTTTGGTGATGTGCAAGGGTAGTACTTGTGCATCCCAGAGACCATGGGTGCATCTGCCTTCTAGGTGGGCGCCCCAGGCTATGTCCGAAGCATCTGTAGTTATGGTCTTGTCTGATGGACTGAAAGTGAATGGAAGCCCCTTGTTCAGAGCACAGGCCTGGGCCCACCAGAGGAACTCGGATCTTATGCAAAGGATCACAGGCAGGAAGATGTCCAGAGGTTGAGTGTGTGTTGACACCATAGGTTCTTTAGGTATCACTGAATTTTCCTCATGTGTGGTCTGGCCAGAGGTACCAGGAGGATGCATGAGGCCATGTACCCTAAAGCTTGTAGGAACTTCCTGGCAGAAAGCTAGGTTAGGGAGGCCAGAATAGTGAAGTATTTTGGTAGGAAACTTTGTTTTTCTGGGTACAGAAAGGCCATTTGCTGTTCTGTGTCCAGTAAGGCTCCCAGAAATATGATTTTCCTGGTAGGTGTCTGTTTTGATTTCCTTTCATTGACAGTGAACCCCAGAGAAGTGAGAAGGGTTTTTACAAATGAAAGGTGCTGCAGGAGCAGTTCTTGAAGTCTGCCTGGATGAGATAGTCATCCAGGTAAGGGTAAATCTGCACATTGTTTTGCCTCCAAAAGGCAATGGCAGGAGCTAGACATTTGGTGAACATCCTGGAAGCAGTAGATAAGCCAAAGGGCAAAGCAGAAAATTGAAAGTCTAGTGATCCTGCTCTAAAGCACAGGCATTTTCTGCATGATTCCCATATTGGGATGTGCAGATAAGCATCTTTTAGGTCTAATGTGACCATCCAAGCTTTGTTTGGCAGCACTGGTAGAAGCTGTCGTAAGGTAAGCATTTTGAATTTTGGGATTACCAGGAAGGTATTGAGAAAGGATAGGTCCAGGATGAGACGTCAAGTCCCCTCTCTCCTGGGAACAAGAAATAGTCTGGAATAGAATCTTTTTGCAACTTGTTCTAGAGGTACAGGTTCTACTGCCCCCAAGGATATTAGGTTTTGCACTTGTTTTCGTGCTACTGCCCATTGGTTTAGAGGTAGGTCTGGGTACCCTCTTGGAGGTGGTAGTTCTTGGAAATTGCATTTGTACCACTGAGCAGTGATTTTTAAGACCCATTGCTCTTTTGTAATAGAGCTCCAATTTCCTCTGCATAGAGAGAGCCTTCCTCCTAGCTTTTGGTGTGGGGGAGGCAGGCAGAGATAGGAAAGGTAGTCATTAAGAGTTTTTTTCCATACAGGGTTGCTTTTGAACTCCCTGCTCTAGTGTTTGAGGGGGGGGGGCACTGTTTTGTTCTTTGCTGGCCCTGAGTTTGAGTCCTGGTGGGTCTGTCCCTACGGCTTTTGCCTTGTGCCTGCCTGTTTGATGCAGAAAAGGACCAATGTTTAAAGGGAAAATTTCTGCTGAACCTAGGAAAATTAACAGCAGTGGCTGTATATATCCCCACAAGGCAAGGTGAGAGAAATAAGGAAAGTACTAGAGGAAATAATAAAAGACCAGTAAGGCTGGACTATATGCATACAGGACTGGAATCAGATAATTAAAACAGAAGAGGTAGAGGGGGGTCCAACTGCATACAGATTAACAAAGGAAGGGAAGTTTATGAAAGAATACTTAACATATGTGAGATGGGTGGATGTAAAAGATACAGAAAGAGGGGAGATATTAGGGAAGAATACACATACTGTTCGGCAAGACATCACACTTGGTCAAGAACAGATAGCTGTTATGTACTGAAAGAGCATCTGCGCAGGAAAAATGAAGTGTGGAAAGAACTCGTAACCTTCTCTGATCACACAATAAGAGAAGTTAAGATGTAGGTGAAAAGGGAAGAAGACGTGGAAAAAGGCACCGGAGGGTCCCAAATAAGCTGCTTAAAGGGGAAAATGAATGCAAGGGTACTGAAAAGCTACTACAAGAGGTATTGTTAGAAAATAATAATAAACATAAGGCCAACACATGGGATATGGTAAAAATATTCTGTAAGAAAATACATGCATCAAATGGAGAGAATGAAAGATATAGAGAGGAAAAAAAAAAAAAATAGAAAAGAACTGGTGGAAATACAGAGGGGAGGTTGTGGAAATGGGAATAAGCAAAATAAAGAGGAGGAGATAAAGCTGATACAAAGATGGGGAGATGAAAAGATATAGGAGCAAAGAATAGCAGTAGAAAGGATTATTTTAAGAACAAACCCAAGGCAGTAAAAGCTTTGACAATATGGTTGAAGTAACAGGAGGTAGAGACTGGGGTTTAAATGTTGGAAGGGAAAAAAGATGAGGTAGAAAGGGTAAAGCTGTGGGAAATCCTAAAGGAATTTCAGGCTCAATATCAACAATTATATGGCAGTGATAAAAGTATGAAGAGGGAGATGGAAAAAGGCAGGACTAAAAAGTAATGGTCACTGCCAATAAATTGGAGGAGGAGTAGAGAGAGGGATTATTGGAGATAATCAAAAAGGAGGGGAGTATGGAAGATGATGACTAAATGGAAATCACTGAGTGGAGATGGTTTACCAACTGAGTTTTGACGGCTAACTAAAGATCTAGTAATAAAAAAGATGGGTGAAGAAGTTTAATACCACCTTAGAGGGTGGGCCAGTTTCCAGTTCTGGAAAAGAGGCAGTAATCTCTGTAATATACAAAGAAGGTAAGAACCGAAGGATCCAACCTCCTACAGACAGATATCCATGGTAAATCAGAACTATAATAAGTGTCTTATGATGATACAAGTGGAAAAGGTCATCTAAGTTGAATAAAAAGGATCAAACATATTTTGTAGGAGGGAAACCAACAATGGATAACATAATCAGAACATTATTACTAATAAAAGATGCAGATAAAACAAAGAAATAACTTTAATCTCTTTATATGCTGAAAAGGCATTTGATCAAGTAGAATTAGGTTTCTAAGGGAAGCGGAGGAAAGAAAGAAAGGGGTTCCCAAAGAAGTGGATAGAGATGATACAGATAATGTATGTGGGGACAACAGCAAGACTAAAATAAGAGCAAGGCTATCTGGAAAGGCAGAAATAAAACGATTAACAAGGCAGGAGTGGTGCCCCCTCCTCATTATTTGCTATATGTATCTATATATTATATACATATCTAAGGAAAGAGTGAGAGACTGACATAAAAGATAAAAACATTGGGTATAAAGGTTACTGGTGGAGAGAAGAAAAGAAAATCTCTGTATGCAGATGACATGCTTTTGACCCTCTGAAACAACAGAAAGGATATGGAGGAGTTATGCAAACTCTAAAGGAGTTTGACATAAGGTTAGGGTAGAAGATATATCAGGAAAAAAACTAAAGTATTAGTGAAAATTAACCTTGAGGAGGATAGTGAAGATCTGAAAAAAGGATGAAAAAAAGGTACTTGAGAATAAGGATGAAAGATAAGGTGGAAAACACCATAAAAACAACATATGAGAGTACATATATGAAAAAATAAGGAGACCGTTATCAAGCTAGAGAACAATAAGCTTGAAATTATATCAGAAAGTAAAAGTCCTAAACACTAACATACTCCAAAAATGTACATATGTAGTGCACGTTCTCTGGGAAATGCCAGAAAATATATCATTAACAAAAGTCAAGCAGCTTTTCAAGGACTTTACATGAGAAGGAAAGAAACCAAGGGTGGCCTGGGAAAGATTAATAGACTCAGCGAATGGTGAGATGAGAATACTAGATTTAAAGGAAATCCTTCAAGCCCGTTTGATAGCAAATATAATAAGAATGACTGATGTGGGATATGATGCAAACTAGAAGCATACGATAAAAAGGAATGTGGAGAAATTGAGGGACGGGGCAGAAATAATGGAGGCATAGTTAGAATATAGCCCAGAGAAGCTAGAACTGGAATGGATGATGGATATGCAGAAGGAAGTGCAGTCAGTCTTTCCTATCAGTCGGTGAAAAAAAAAAAAAAAAAAAAGTCTAGAATTAACATGGAAATGGAGTAGGCTTAAGGATAAAGTGATATAATAGGATCAAATGCAAGTAGTGGAGGAATGAAAAGTTGTCAGGAACCAAGAGAGGAATATCAGCTGGGAAAATTATTGAAATTAATATGTGGGGATGAGAAAGACAGAAAAATGTGGTGGAAGGAGACCCCTACACCTAAGTGGCTAGAGAAAATTGAACAAAGAAGAATAGAAGATGGAAAAATGGGTAAACTCCTGAGGGTAGGAAAGGGGTGGGTAAGAAATAGAAATGAGGATAGACTGCAGCATAACAGGTGCTGAGAAAAGGAACCACAGATCAAATAACAGACTGGGAGTGGGTCAAGACAGTATGGTTACCTAGATATATTACAAAAGCAGGGAGATTTAGAATATTTGCATGGAGTTACTTCAACAAATATTTCTATTACCCAGTAAGATTAGCAAAAATGTTCCCAGCAGTGAAAAGCAGATGTTGGACATGTGAAAATGAACAGGGAACTTGGTTACATATTTTCTGGGACTGTGAACAACTAGGGGGTTCAAGGAAGGATTGTCAGATTGAATCAGAAAAATTGGGATAGGAAGATTGGAATGGTGAAAAAACTGTTTCAATGGGTATAAGGAGACTATACAAGGAACAGACAGAGAGAGAACTGATAGTTACAGCCGGCAAAAAAAAACAAAACAAAGGCAACAACAAAAAGATAGAAACAGCACCCCCCCCCCCCCCCCCCAGGAAAGAAGAGGTAGGAAAAAAACAGAAAAGTTACAGGAGGAGAATGAAATGGAGGTGATGGAGGAAGGGAGAAAAACAGAGAAATTTAGGAGGTGGAAGGGATCGATAACTGCAGAAGAAAGGTCCCAAGAAAGAGGAAGAATATGGAAGAAGACAGAGAATAAGAAACCACAAAAAGGAAGAGTAAAGGGGAATGGGAGGAAAAGTAAATAGCTAGGAATTGTAAATAGAGTATTTTGTTAATAATCTAACTAAAAAGTTAGAAATTATACGTGCAAAGAGAGATCAATGTTCTTTAAAAAAAGAAAGAAAAAATATCTTGATTAAACTGTCACTTATGACATAGACAATCATACATTTATATAAATTAAAACACACCATACTGACATTTTCAGTTGCAAACATCAAAACATCACAATCTATCAAGTCATTGTCAAACATTACAAACCTCAGTTTCTGCCTTCCCTTAAATCTCATTCCTCCTCCAAATTATTATTCTGCATGTATTGTTCCCACAATTCCCATTTTTTCTATGTAATTTGCTCTTAACATCCCACTTCCAGTTGTTTGATCTTTTATCTTATTCCAGTACATTTGGTTCAAACTTAGATTTCCATTTTCTAGTAATTGCTTTTTTGGCAGCTACCAGAATTAAACTCAGCAAGGCCTTACTATGTTTAGGCAATTCTGATTCTGTATCATAGCTCAAAAAATCATTTGCTCAGACTTCCAAGTTGACTCCACAATCAGCAACGGCTTAATTCTTGCTATCCCAGTGTGAAAATAGAAACCTAGCAGAGAAAGCCAGTGGACCTGATTTTCTGAGTAAAACGTTCAGTAACTAACTAGTAAGTGCACTGCCTGGATGCCAGGAAGAAAGAAATACAGAGAACCTAAAGGAAAATCAGCTAGAAAAGGTGATGAAAAGCAATGACCAGGAAGAGTATTGTAGCTGTTCAGCAAAAAGAAGTGCAAGCTCCAGGCATGACTTCCAGTAACCTTGAGGAAAGTATAAAGCAATTGCATACAGACCTGGCTAAAATAAATGAAACACTGATGCAGTATCTCAACTCAAACAATAAAAGGCTGGAAAAAATTAAAGAAGCTTTAAACAGATGCTCAGATGAGATGATAAAACTTCAAAACTCAGATTGAAATGTTGAAAATGCTGGCTGAATATGAGACTATACAAGAAGAGATGTTTCAAAAAATAATAGAATTAGAGGACAGAGCACGCAGAGGAAACCTAAGATTTTCTGCTATACCCAAGAAGCTGGAAGGAACAGACTGTATTAATTTCATGAAAGCACAAATAAGCAATTGGACTGGTATTCCACAACAGGAATTGTTAACTGAAAGGGCACATCAAGTGTATGCTCGAAACCTAACTATGAGAAAACAACCCAGACCTTTAATAGTAAAAATGCAATCTTACCAGCAAAAGGTTCATAGGCGTGTACTAGGCTAATGGTCCTGGAGCCTTTACAATCTTATCCCATAGGATTACCCTGGCATTGTGCCACCCGACCTTAGTTCCCAGTGCCTCTGTCAAGCAGAGCCACTGGAGTTATCCCCGGGGTGAATTTCCCATTTCCCTTCCACTCAATAAAATTTCTCTTGAAGAGGGCCAGTGAGGAGTTGAATCTGCAAAAACTGTGGCAGAAGGACAAAATACTTAAAGTTGGAGACAGTAAAGTGTTTATGGAAAATGACTACTCATTGTACACCAGGCAGAAGAGAAATAAATTAATGCCATATTATAGGGAATGTTGAGAAGCAGGAATGAGATTCCAACTGATGTACCAAGCTAATCTTCAAAATATTTCCCTGGAGGAACAAAAACATTTTTTGATGAGGTAAATGCTAAGAAAAAAATATAAAAGTTTGTCCAATAAAAAGTGAGCTGTGAAACGGAAGGATAATCTGCTTCTTGTTCTTCTCTGAATAAAGACCACAGAGACTGTGCCAGTGAAATCTTGCCTAGTGTTTCATTGGAAAATGCTTGAGAGAGGGAAAAAGCACAAGCATTGACTAGAAGAACAGAAAGTGCACTAAAGATGAAGCAGATACAGGGTTTGGGAGATGGAGATGAACAGGAATAGAACAAGAAAGTCTGGAAATACTGAACTTTCTTGGACTTTGTTTAACTTGTAGGGGACTCTAAAGCATATGCCCTAATTCATGTAATTAATGTTTTGAGACTAAAAATCAATAACTTGGAAAATGACAAATGTGGGATTACAAAGCAATTATATTCGTGAAATGGGACAGAACAAGAAAATCTGGAAATAATGGACTTGTTTAGACTTTGTTAAACTTGTAGGAACTCTAAAGCATATGCCGCACTTCATGTTATTAATTTTGGAAAAATACTCGAGAGGAAGAGGAGGAGAGAGTTAACTGTAAAACAAAACCTTTTATTAACAGTGTTACTTAAGTGGTGCAGGATTTTCTCTGCATGTTATAAGTACATTTTTTTTCAGTTAAGTGCAATGGGGATACTAATGTAAACAGGTGCTTCTGTTTATTCTTGCAGTTTCATTCTCCCTTTTCTCGCTCTCCTTATTGAGTTCTATGAAATGTAGGCACTTTAATGTAAAAAAAAAAAAAAAAAAAAAAAAAGGATATGGATAAAACAGCAAGACGGTTAATGGACTTTTTCTCACTCTTGCATAGGGGAAGGGCTGGGTTAAAGCCGTTAGATTTATATAGTAATAAGAAGTTATGTACCTACCATAACGTTCCATGTTAGTTGTCTTCTCTCGCCTTCTTTCTTGCTTGATGGGTTCGGAGCCGATCCTCGGCTCCGACTCGGCACTTGCTTTAGCTCGAGAACTCCTTTTACCAGCTCGAGGCAGCCCCATATCCCATGATGCAAGGCGGTAAGTACCCAGATCTCGTTTGTTGACAAAGGGCAATAACACCAAGCATAAAATACTTCCCAAAGGAAGAAGAAACTTACAGATGGAAAAAGGACCAGGTCTGAATGGTCTTTAGTATAATAGTTTCTTATACAAGGTCTGTCCAGGCCAGGGGGAAGGAGGGAGGGTCGCAAGAAAGAAGGCGAGAGAAGACAACTAACATGGAACGTTATGGTAGGTACATAACTTAATGTTAAGTTGTCAATCTCGCCTTCATTCTTGCTTGATGGGACCGTCCCTAGCACCTCTATCCTGGGTGGCTCAATGGAACAAACTCTTGAGGACTGTAGAGCCAAAACTGGCTCTGTCCCTGGAGGCCAAGTCCAATTTGTAATGGGAAACAAAAGTGTGAGGAGTGGCCCAAGTGGCACGCACAAATAGTGTCCAAAGGAAGTCTAGCTTGAAAAGCTGTAGAAGTAGCTAAACTCCTAGTTGAATGTGCTTTAGGTTTTGAGCACAGCTGTTTTCCCTGAGCGATAAATTTCAGTGATGACCGAAGAAAGCCATCTGGACAAAGTCACTTTAGAAACAGGAAGGCCTTTTTATTATCCGCATAGGAAACAAAAGTTGATCAGATTTTCTAACTTTTTTGTTCTGTCCAAATAATATCTAAGTTGACGGTGGACGCCAAGATAATGTAGCTTTTGTTCAGCTCTATCTGAATAGTTAGGAAAAATACAGGAGATCAATGGATTGATTCAAATTGTTCTTTGAAGCGGCTTTAGGTAAAAGGATGGATTAGTTCTCAAAGATACTCTGTCTTTGTGAAAAATCAAATAGGGGGGTCGAACCGAAAGAGCATGAAGTTCAGACACCCTCCTGGCAGATGTAATAGCCACTAGGAATAAAGTTTTCCAAGAAAGATATTTCAGGGAACAAGAAACAGCTGGCTCGAAGGGGGCCAGAATCAAGGATGTCAGCACTAAATTTAGATCCCACTGAGGAGGAGGATTCCTGATTGGAGGCTTTAGTAGGAAAATTCCTTTCAAGAAGGCCCTGCAGAGCCTATGGGACATAATATTATGATCTGCTATCCCGACATGAAAATTAGAAATAGCAGCCAATTGAACTCTGACTGTTGAAGAAGAGGAGCCTGCATGAAAAATCTCTGCTAAGAAGTCCAGAACTGCCAGAACAGGGGCAGTAAAAGGATCAATATTTTGGGCCTTAGCCCAATAAGAGAAACGTTTCCATTTGCTTGTGTAAATCCTCCTGGTAGAGGATTTTAGTGAAACTACTATGATGTCTCTAACAGGGTTAGAGATCAAAGGAAGCCTGGCTAAGGAAGGAAGTGGAGCAACCATGCTGTGAGGTTGAGAGAGGGGATTGACCGGTGCAGCTGACTGGATTGGTGAATCAGTAGATCTGGCACTGGGTCCAGATGCCACGGCTGCACCAAAAGGTGATGATGGAGGAACGGGAACCAAACTTGTCGAGGCCAGTAAGGGGCAATGAGAATCAATTTGGCTCTCAAAACGGTAGCTTTCTGGATCACCTGAGGGATCAGAGGAAATGGAGGCCAGGCATAAAGAAGTCCCTGGGGCCAATCCTGGGTCAGAGCGTCTCTGGGGATGGCCTGATAGAGGGAAGAGGCTGAAGAAGTCTGGACATTTGCTGTTTTGGGGAGTAGCAAAAGATCGCAACATGGGCGACCCCATTCCAGAAAAATCTCTTCCGCTATGGATTGCTTGAGAGACCACTCGTGAGGCATGAGGATAGCTCTGCTCAATCTGTCCGCTATAATGTTGGTTTTCCCAGGGATATGCGTTGCTACCAGAAACCGATGAGAGGAGATCGCCCATTGCCAAAGTCTGAGCGCTTCTCGACACAAGGGGTAGGACTTGGTTCCGCCCTGTTTGTTGATATACCAAACTACAGACATGTTGTCTGTGTGGACTGCAATTGTCCCTACGGGAAGAAAGTCGTTGAGGGCTTGCAACGTTAAAAGCACTGCTCTCATCTCCAGGACATTTATGTGCAGATGGTACTCGAACGGTTGCCACGTCCCATGAACCATCCTGCCCTGATAATGGCGCCCCGCACCCGATCAGGGAGGCATCCGTGGTGGCAGTGGCGATCGGGACGGAGGTACAAAGCACCTGCCTTGGTGAACCTGAGACGATGTGATCCACCAAGCAAGATGTTCTTTGCATGTTTGTATCACCAGAATCTGGTGACGCATTGGAAGTTGCTGGTATGACCACTGTGTGAACAGCATCCACTGAAGAAGGCGCATGTAGAATCGAGCCAGGGAAGAAGTGTAATGGCCGCAGCCATGAGACCTAATACCTTCAGAACCATTCTGGCCTGTATTTTCTTGCTGGCCAGAATGATCCTGACATGAGTCTGAATGTCTGAAACTCTTTGTTCTGTAAGGGTAGCTGACATCCGAACAGTGTTTAAGTTTGCCTATGAAGGTAATAGACTGGCAGGGCGATAAGGATGACTTTTCAAAGTTGATTGAGATGCCCAAATGAGAACAAAGGCCTATTGTGTAATCCCTGGCTTGTATAAGCTGATGCCTGGTGGTGGCTGACAGGAGCCAGTCGTCGAGATACGGAAACACCTGGAATCCTTGACGTCTCAGGTGAGCCGTGAACCACTGCCATGCATTTGGTGAACACTCTGGGGGCTGTAGTGAGACCAAAGGGCAGGGCTCTGAACTGGAAGTGACTGGACCCCAGCCGGAAGCGGAGAAATCTCCTGGAGCGTCTGTGAATTTTGATGTGATAGTACGCATCCTGAAGATCTATTGAGCACATCCAGTTGTCCTTCTGTAAGAAGGGCAGAATTGACTGAAGAGTGACCATTCGGAATCTTGTCTTCTTGACAGACTTGTTGAGTCTGCTGAGATCCATTATTGGTCTCCAGTCTCCTGTCTTTTTGGGGACCAAAAAGAACCTTGAGTAGATTCCGGGCTCTGAATGGTCTATTGTAACTGGCTGAATGGCTCTTTTTGCAGTAGTTTTGCGATTTCTAACTCTGCAATGTCCCTTAGACCGGGTGGTACATCTGGAAGGGAATTTGAGGGGAAAGGACTTTCCTCGAAAGGAATTATGTAACCCTTGGATATGATCGACTGTACCCATCTGTCTTGAGTGAGGGAATGCCAGGCTTCTGGGTACAGTGATAATCTTCCCCCGACTGCCTCCAAGGAGGGACAGCCGGGCAACACCTCAGGGATGCTGAAAGGGCTTGTCAGAGAGAGGCTCCCTGTTTCCCTGGTTCTTCGGACCCCCTCTGCCTCTAGAGCGGCGTCTGTTATTGTTACCCCTCTGCCTCTAGGGGTAAACTGACCACGTGAATCCGGCGTGACTCCTTGGGATTTACGGAACCACATCTTCCGCCCCTTCTATCCTTTGGGATAAGGCCTAGAAGGGGTGGAAAAACGGACTCCAACAGCAGAAAGAGTCTTGCCGTCCTGCTCGCACCTGGTCAAGGTTTCCTTCACCTGAGGGCCAAACAAAGCTGACCCATCAAAGGGAGAATTTGTGAAGGACGCCTTAAAGGGATCCGCAAAATCACATAGCCGCATCCAGGCTTGGCGTCTAAGAGCCACACCTGTGCCTGCGGCTCTACTCTCCATCCGCAGCATAAGATATTAGCCGATGGAGGAGTTAACAACGGAATTGAGGGTTCCTAGCTGCGAAGCAATCTTATCTTGAGCTCCTGCAGCTGTAGGATCCTGAACTACTTCTCCCAGCTCCTTCAGGATATCCCTTTGGAGTCTGGTGAAGTGACATAGGTAATTCAGCGAGCATAGCAAAGGTCGCTGAGGAAAACATCCGCTTACCGTGCCTATCCATGGTCCTAGAGTCCTTATTAGGAGGATGGACGGGCACGGAAGGATCTGCAAGTTCCTTTTGGTGGCGCGCCACCACCATGGCATCAGCGGGACACCCTTGGTAAGGAATTGTTTGTCACCGGGGCAGTGATAAATTTAGAAGGCTTCCTAGGGACTGGCTCTACAGAGTCAGGAGCTGCCCACGCCTAGGTGCAATAACCTGCATAAGGGGGTCGAAAGGCGGAGACACCCAGGAGGTGGAGGGCCGGGATCCAAACGCCTCTAGGTATACTGACTCATCCTCAGAGGGATTGTTGGTGGGCCAGTTTCCTCTGTTTCAGAAGTTCTAGGATGTCTGCGAAGGAGACATCCTCAGAGGGGATCTAGGGATCCCTCTGACTCATCAAAGTCAGTATCCAGTGACAGACTCGGGAGTCTACATGCTTCCTCTACAAGTCCTCTTCCTAGGAGGATCTCCCGAAACATCAGGAGAATCCTCGGAAGAGGGGAAATTCCCAATGGGAAACCTGAGGCGGAGGATCTCTGGGTCCTGTAGCAAGAGAAGTGGCAGAGATGTCAACAGGTACTATAGAGGGAGGAGCTACGGGAACAGACTGCTGACAGATACCAGTGGCCAGTACACTCTTCATCACCTCGAATGCTCCCCTCCCAGACAGGTCCGAGAGAACCCGCTCCGAAGAGCTAGGAACTCCAGGGACCACTGAAAGGGAAGTCTCAGAGGCAGATGTCGGAGCCAAGCTCACCAAGGCCGAGGCTCCAAGGGGAAGAGCGGGTTCGGACAAGGGTCCGATGCCACTCACCCCCTCGGAGACCATGGAAGCCCGACCACCGAATCCCTCTAAGGAAGGTCTCAAGAGGAGATAAGAGTAGAGGCTGAAGGAACAGAAGGGGTATCCGTCCTCCAGCCGTAGCAGTAACCATGCCCGAAGACTCCAACTCCAAGCTCTGGGGTAGAGTTGAAGGAGGAACTGTAACGGGTGTGGACCTAGAGTCCCCTGCTGAGACGATCTGTGTAACATTTGGGCGAGTACCTGTGACTTGAGTAACTAGACCCTCCTCAGTATTTGACAATATATTAAGATCGGCTGAAAAAAACATTGGGTATAAAGGTTACTGGTGGAGAGAAGAAAAGAAAATCTCTGTATGCAGATGACATGCTTTTGACCCTCTCAAACAACAGAAAGGATATGGAGGAGTTATGCAAACTCTAAAGGAGTTTGACATAAGGTTATGGTAGAAGATATATCAGGAAAAAAAACTAAAGTATTAGTGAAAATTAACCTTGAGGAGGATAGTGAAGATCTGAAAAAAGGATGAAAAAAAGGTACTTGAGAATAAGGATGAAAGATAAGGTGGAAAACACCATAAAAACAACATATGAGAGTACATATATGAAAAAATAAGGAGACCGTTATCAAGCTAGAGAACAATAAGCTTGAAATTATATCAGAAAGTAAAAGTCCTAAACACGAACATACTCCAAAAATGTACATATGTAGTGCACGTTCTCTGGGAAATGCCAGAAAATATATCATTAACAAAAGTCAAGCAGCTTTTCAAGGACTTTATATGAGAAGGAAAGAAACCAAGGGTGGCCTGGGAAAGATTAATAGACTCAGTGAATGGTGAGATGAGAATACTAGATTTAAAGGAAATCCTTCAAGCCTGTTTGATAGCAAATATATTAAGAATGATTGATGTGGGATATGATGCAAACTAGAAGCATACGATAAAAAGGAATGTGGAGAAATTGAGGGACGGGGCAGAAATAATGGAGGTATAGTTAGAATATAGCCCAGAGAAGCTAGAACTGGAATGGATGATGGATATGCAGAAGGAAGTGCAGTCAGTCTTTCCTATCAGTCGGTGAAAAAAAAAAAAAGAAAAGGTCTAGAATTAACATGGAAATGGAGTAGGCTTAAGGATAAAGTGATATAATAGGATCAAATGCAAGTAGGGGAGGAATGAAAAGTTGTCAGGAACCAAGAGAGGAATATCAGATGGGAAAATGATTGAAATTAATATGTGGGGATGCAAAAGACATGGAGAAAGACAGAAAAAATGTGGTGGAAGGAGACCCCTACACCTAGGTGGCTAGAGAAAATTGAACAAAGAAGAATAGAAGATGGAAAAATGGGTAAACTCCTGAGGGTAGGAAAGGGGTGGGTAAGAAATAGAAATGGGGATAGACTGCAGCATAACAGGTGCTGAGAAAAGGAACCACAGATCAAATAACAGATGGGGAGTGGGTCAAGACAGTATGGTTACCTAGATATATTACAAAAGCAGGGAGATTCAGAATATTTGCATGGAGTTACTTCAACAAATATTTCTATTACCCAGTAAGATTAGCAAAAATGTTCCCAGCAGTGAAAAGCAGATGTTGGACATGTGAAAATGAACAGGGAACTTGGTTACATATTTTCTGGGACTGTGAACAACTAGGGGGTTCAAGGAAGGATTGTCAGATTGAATCAGAAAAATTGGGATAGGAAGATTGGAATGGTGAAAAAATGGTTTCAATGGGTATAAGGAGACTATACAAGGAACAGACAGAGAGAGAACTGATAGTTACAGCCGGCAAAAAAAAAAAAAAATGAAGGCAACAACAAAAAGATGGAAACAGCACCCCCACCCAGGAAAGAAGAGGTAGGAAAAAAACAGAAAAGTTACAGGAGGAGAATGAAATGGAGGTGATGGAGGAAGGGAGGGAGAAAAACAGAGAAATTTAGGAGGTGGAAGGGATCGATAACTGCAGAAGAAAGGTCCCAAGAAAGTGGAAGAATATGGAAGAAGACAGAGAATAAGAAACCACAAAAAGGAAGAGTAAAGGGGAAGGGGAGGGAAAGTAAATAGCTAGGAATTGTAAATAGAGTATTTTGTTAATAATCTAACTAAAAAGTTAGAAATTATACGTGCAAAGAGAGATCAATGTTCTTTAAAAAAAGAAAGAAAAAAATATCTTGATTAAACTGTCACTTATGACATAGACAATCATACATTTATATAAATTAAAACACACCATACTGACATTTTCAGTTGCAAACATCAAAACATCACAATCTATCAAGTCATTGTCAAACATTACAAACCTCAGTTTCTGCCTTCCCTTAAATCTCATTCCTCCTCCAAATTATTATTCTGCATGTATTGTTCCTACAATTCCCATTTTTTCTATGTAATTTGCTCTTAACATCCCACTTCCAGTTGTTTGATCTTTTATCTTATTCCAGTACATTTGGTTCAGACTTAGATTTCCATTTTCTAGTAATTGCTTTTTTGGCAGCTACCAGAATTAAACTCAGCAAGGCCTTACTATGTCTAGGAAATTCTGATTCTGTATCATAGCTCAAAAAATCATTTGCTCAGACTTCCAAGTTGACTCCACAATCAGCAACGGCTTAATTCTTGCTATCCCAGTGTGAAAATAGAAACCTAGCAGAGAAAGCCAGTGGACCTGATTTTCTGAGTAAAACGTTCAGTAACTAACTAGTAAAGTGCACTGCCTGGATGCCAGGAAGAAAGAAATACAGAGAACCTAAAGGAAAATCAGCTACAAAAGGTGATGAAAAGCAGTGACCAGGAAGAGTATTGTAGCTGTTCAGCAAAAAGAAGTGCAAGCTCCAGGCATGACTTCCAGTAACCTTGAGGAAAGTATAAAGCAATTGCATACAGACCTGGCTAAAATAAATGAAACACTGATGCAGTATCTCAACTCAAACAATAAAAGGCTGGAAAAAATTAAAGAAGCTTTAAACAGATGCTCAGATGAGATGATAAAACTTCAAAACTCAGACTGAAATGTTGAAAATGCTGGCTGAATATGAGACTGTACAAGAAGAGATGTTTCAAAAAATGATAGAATTAGAGGACAGAGCACGCAGAGGAAACCTAAGATTTTCTGCTATACCCAAGAAGCTGGAAGGAACAGACTGTATTAATTTCATGAAAGCACAAATAAGCAATTGGACTGGTATTCCACAACAGGAATTGTTAACTGAAAGGGCACATCAAGTGCATGCTCGAAACCTAACTATGAGAAAACAACCCAGACCTTTAATAGTAAAAATGCAATCTTACCAGCAAAAGGTTCATAGGCGTGTACTAGGCTAATGGTCCTGGAGCCTTTACAATCTTAACCCATAGGATTACCCTGGAATTGTGCCACCCGACCTTAGTTCCCAGTGCCTCTGTCAAGCAGAGCCACTGGAGTTATCCCCGGGGTGAATTTCCCATTTCCCTTCCACTCAATAAAATTTCTCTTGAAGAGGGCCAGTGAGGAGTTGAATCTGCCAAAACTGTGGCAGAAGGACAAAATACTTAAAGTTGGAGACAGTAAAGTGTTTATGGAAAATGACTACTCATTGTACACCAGGCAGAAGAGAAATAAATGAATGCCATATTATCGGGAATGTTGAGAAGCAGGAATGAGATTCCAACTGATGTACCAAGCTAATCTTCAAAATATTTCCCTGGAGGAACAAAAACATTTTTTTGATGAGGTAAATGCTAAGAAAAAATATAAAAGTTTGTCCAATAAAAAGTGAGCTGTGAAACGGAAGGATAATCTGCTTCTTGTTCTTCTCTGAATAAAGACCACAGAGACTGTGCCAGTGAAATCTTGCCTAGTGTTTCATTGGAAAATGCTTGAGAGAGGGAAAAAGCACAAGCGTTGACTAGAAGAACAGAAAGTGCACTAAAGATGAAGCAGATACAGGGTTTGGGAGATGGAGATGAACAGGAATAGAACAAGAAAGTCTGGGAATACTGAACTTTCTTGGACTTTGTTTAACTTGTAGGGGACTCTAAAGCATATGCCCTAATTCATGTAATTAATGTTTTGAGACTAAAAATCAATAACTTGGAAAATGACAAATGTGGGATTACAAAGCAATTATATTCCTGAAATGGGATAGAACAAGAAAATCTGGAAATAATGGACTTGTTTAGACTTTGTTAAACTTGTAGGAACTCTAAAGCATATGCCACACCATGTTATTAATTTTGGAAAAATACTCGAGAGGAAGAGGAGGAGAGAGTTAACTGTAAAACAAAACCTTTTATTAACAGTGTTACTTAAGTGGTGCAGGATTTTCTCTGCATGTTATAAGTACATTTTTTTTCAGTTAAGTGCAATGGGGATACTAATGTAAACAGGTGCTTCTGTTTATTCTTGCAGTTTCATTCTCCCTTTCCTCGTTCTCCTTATTGAGTTCTATGAAATGTAGGCACTTTAATGTAAAAAAAAAAAAAAAAAAAAAGGATATGGATAAAACAGCAAGATGGTTAATGGACTTTTTCTCACTCTTGCATAGAGGAAGGGCTGGGTTAAAGCCGTTAGATTTTATATAGTAGCAAGTTTTAACAGAAAGCAAGTAAATGAAAAAAAATATTGAATATTCTATAGTAACAAGTTCTAACAGAAAGCAAGTAAATGAAAAAAAAATGAATATTCTAAGATATTGTTTTTCTAGTAAACGGTCCTGTATCCGATTGTCTTGTCAGTAGCAGACAATCTGATAGATATAAATGGCTTGGAGAAAATGTTTTCTGAAAGCATTCAAGTGTTTTCCCAGCTGGAAGAGCTATAAAGATAAGGCAAAACCAAACACTTAATAGTATCACAGGCTCTACCATGCTTCTTAGCATGGATAATCTTTCTTTCGGTTTAGCTTGAGTCTGTGTTTGGAACCTTTGTTCCTGTTACGGGGTAAAACTTCAATATCTGAAGATATACATATTTTTGTGTGTTATTATTAAGTTAGTAGGTTTTAGGGAGTATTGGGAAGGTGTATTTTTATTTGAGGGTTTTCAATAAAATAAGTTCTGCAAGATGTGACATAGGCTCAAATGGAGATGACAAGAAACAATTGTATAAAAGATTAAAACTGCTAAACAGTGCATGCATGTAACATAAAAGCTGGAACTAGACAGTTAACAAAAAAGCCGTTATATATAAAAGTTGGGAATAATAATCCCTCAAGAATAAGATTCTTTTATAATGTCCTTAAATGTTAGTGGTTTCACAAATAAATACAAAAAAGAAAGAGTAGCGAACTATATTAAAAAATGTAGACTGCAAACTGCTACAGGGGAGGGCACAGTGGTGCAGTGGTTAGGCACAGTAAAAGGTTCTCCAGTTAGATTCTCGGCTGGGGTGCCTTCTGTGCAGAGTGTCTGCATGCACCCTCTGTGTTTGCGTGGGTTTCCTCCCATATTCCAAAGACATGCTGCAGGTAGACTGGGCATTCTAAATTGGCCCTATGTGTGTATGTGTGCGTGCCTTCTGAAGAAGGTTGAGCACAGGCTGGCAACTCAACACCAAAAACTACCTTCACTGGTTCTGTGGACCTCTGTTTTGCTGTGGCGACCCCTAATGAGTGTGGCTGAAAGGAGGAGAAGATGAGGAGTGCAAGCAACTATGCTACAGGAGACACACCTGGAAGAACTGAACATGCGAATTTGATAAAGAAATGTTTTCAAGATGGTTACTCACTGGAATGCCTGAGACAAAGGAAAAGAGAAGTACTTATATTAATTGCAAGAGGATCTCCAATAGTAATGGAAGAGAGAAAAAAAAAGACAATCTTGGATTTGTAGTATTAAAGGGGCTACTGGGAAGGTAGGAGGATTACACTGGCATATATTTATATTCCACCAAAAACTGCTATAATGGAGCTAAATAAAAATCTGGGGAAAAAATCAGCTTTCAGCAAGGAATATTAGTTGTAAGTGGGGACTGGAATTTGATTTGTGACACTGAAGATGTATCTGGGGTGGGGGGGGGCGGAATGGGAAATATAAGAAAGAAGGGTAGATTTTTAAAGACATGTATGAAAATTTTTGCCATGGAATACGTGAATTCAGTACTAGGAATTCAGAGTGAATTTACATATTATTCCCCAAGATACAAAAACTGTGGTAGGCACAACAGAATTTACATTTACTGGGAATGTGCATTTAATTGAAGATCTTGATACACACAATAACTATTTCAGACCATGCGCCAATAATAACTAAAATAACACAGGGTAATGAAATAAAAATGAGGCACTGGCCCTTTCCCATCTACCCCTTGAAAAGAGTGGAATTTAAGGAATAGGTAGTAGAAATGATTCAGGAGCTATCAGGGAAGATTGAACTTCTGAAAATATAGCTAGGGAGTGGGATAAAATTAAAGTGAAATTTAAAAATAGGGTGGAAACAAAAGAAAGGGAGAGATGGTTAAGAAGCAACAAGAATTATTTAGACGGACTGACAGATATTAAAATGCTGCAAAATATAGGAAAATCTCACAGAAGAAGAGGAGCAATTACAGAATGCTAAACAGAAAATAAGGGATTATCTCAATAATATGCATGAGTTTAGAAAGATTGCTGTTAAGCAAGTGTTTTTTGATAACTCTAGAGCACAAAAACTTTTAGCACAATGACTTGGGCAACAGAAAGTAGAAAGTGCAGTCACCAAGCTTAGGTAGCCTATAACAAGGAAGATAACAAGGGATCCTGTAAAAGTATTAGAAATGTTTTGGAAATTCTATGAAAGCCTGTTTAAAGCAGAGAAATATGGAAATCAAGAAAAGGTACACATGTAAATATTTATGTTAGAATTAAATATGCCAAGGCTAGACAGAGGGAGAGGAGGCTCAATTATTAACAGGATAGTAGGTTAAAATGGTGATTTATAACCAATCAACAGGAAATTCCCCAGGAACAGATGGTATTCCTGTGGAAGTTTGAAAGCTAGGAGGGAAAAAAACTGATAAATATCTTTGTTTTGTTAAACAGTATTTTAAGAGGAGGAGAAATACCAACATCCTTGAAGAAAGTGGTAGTAGCTGTAATACTGAAATAGGGTAAAGATCCATTAGGTCCAGCTTCGGATAGGCCCATTTTGATTCTAAACCATGAATACAAAAAGTGTTGGTCTAGAATGACTAAAAGAATAGCAAAGGTGATGCCAAAATTGGCACAGAGGCAAGGTGCCTACTAGAGTTCTTACAGTGCAATGAAAAAGTATTTCCCCCCTTCCTGATTTCTTATTTTTTTTGCATGTTTGTTACACTTAAATGTTTCAGATCATCAAACAAATTTAAATATTATAGGTTCATAGGTAGGTACTAGGCTATCGGCCCTAGGGCCCATACAAGCCTAGCCAAAAAATGTACCCTGGCTTTCGCCACCCAAGAAAATTATTTTCCTGTGCCCCTGTCGAGCAGAGCCACAGAAGTGATCCCCGGGGTGAATTTCCCATTTCCCATCCAATCATCAAGATTTTTCTTGAAGAGTGCTAATGAGGAGCTCTGTTTGACATAGATAGGTAGTCTGTTCCAGAGTATGGGAAGTCTCTGGGACAGGAATCTATCCCTCCAGCATGTTCTGTTTATTGTGGTGACAAGGTTAAGGTCCCTAGAGCGTGTAGCTCGGAGGGATTGGGATTTTTTTTAAGTGGAGCATGTCCAACAGCTCTGGGTTTGACATAGCTTTGTATGTTAGGCAGAGATCGCCCCTGAGTAGGCGATATGCGATGGAGTAAAGCTGTAGCTTTTTGAGACTGTCTGCATAGGGCATCTGTTTGAGGCCAGTAATCGTCTTTGTGAGGTATTTCTGTGGTCATTCCAGTAGTTGTAGATGTCTTGTGAGGTACATACCAAAGGGGCGTTGTACTCTATAATGGGTCTAATGAGTGATGAGTAGAGGGGAACAATTACCTCTTTTTTTCTGGATGAGAATCCTTTTGTGATGAGATGAGCCAGGTATAAGGATTTCCTGACCACTGTGGCGATGTGATTTTCAAAGGAGAGACTACTGTCCACCTGTGTCCCAAGGTCTCATCACATTTTCGGCATTAAGTAGACTACCAGCTATGTGGTAGCTCATGGGTACAGAGTTTTTACCAAAGGGGATGACAATACACTTTTTGGCATTGAGCTTCAGGCCATGGCTTTGACACCAGGTATCTGTCTCAGTGAGGCCCTTTTGTAGTTTGTCCACATCGTTAGGAGTTTGAATTATGGCTCCTAGTTTGCAGCCATCTGCAAACTTTGTTAGCCAAAGACCTTCTGTGTTGGCCTGCACTTCAGAGAAGTAGATGCCAAACGGGAGAGGACCCAGGACTGAACCCTGTGGTACTCCACTTGTCACTGGTCTGATGTCGGATATGGAATCCGCTACTTTCACAGTGTGGGTTCTGTCAGTGAGCCAGTTGGCAACCCATCTTGTGACATAGGGATTTATACCTAGTTTAGTGAGCTTATCTATAATTCCAGAGTGGGGGGTGGTGTCGAAAGCCTTGGCGAGATCTAGATAAGCTGTGTGAACCATTTTACCCTCATCTATGGCTTTGGTGACTGCTTCAAAGAAGTCAGTCAGGTTTAGGAGACATGATCTGCCTTTTACAAATCCAAACTGAGTAGGGTCCAGAGTTTGGAGATTACCAATGTCTTTGTTTATGAGTTCCATGATGATACGTTCCATGGCCTTGCAGACCAGGCTCATCAGGCTAATGGGGCGGTAGTTCCCGGGGTCAGTCATGGCTCCCCCTTTGTGGAGTGGGATAACTGTCGCGGTGCACCATTCAGTGGGTGCAAAGCCTGAGGTGAGGCTATGATTGAACATGGTGCTTAGGTAGGGTGCCAGTTCATTCTGTAGTTCGTGTAGAACGCAGCCTGGGATATTGTCAGGTCCCATGGATGCTGTGTTCTTGGCTTTGGAGAGTGTGTTTTTTACCTGTGCAGTCGTGATTATAGGAACTTTGCATTCTTCCGGTATAGAGATGGGCCCTCTAGGGGTGAGGGGGGTAAAGTTAACACTGAAACTATCTGCTAGGATGTTGGCAATATCAGTTGGTTCTGTATATTTAGTGCCATTATGCTGCAACTCAGAGCAGATCCGAGTGTTCCCATTTAGATTCTTGACATAACTATAGAATGCTTTGTGGTTGTCTTTAGAGTCAGTGGCAATTTTGTTTTCATAACTAGCTTTGGAGGATTTTATGAGGGATCTCAGCTTCTTACTGAGGTTGACCAGGGAGTTCCTCCAATCATGGGATTTTACTCTTTTTTGCAACAGTTTCTTTCTTCTGTTGTAGAGTTTGTTTATGGCAGGGGACCACCAGATTGGCTTCCTTTTTTTTGGAGGATAACATCTTGATTCAATTAAGGAAAGCATGATCCATGCACTCATGTAAGTGCTTATAAAGTGCATTTGTGTAGGATTCGGCAGTCATACCCCTATTGTCCATCTGCATGGGTGGCATGAAGTTTGCCACTTCTGTCTTAAGAAGTGTGAAGTTGGCTTTTGAGAAGTTTTTTATGATGGTTTCCCTAATTGGGGCTGGGGGTGGGATGTGGATGTCTAGGCTGATAAGCTTGTGGTCGGATCTGACCAATGAGGAATTGACCTCTGGTGTGGAACACCGGTTTCCCATGTTGGTAATGACCAGGTCTAGGATATTGCTGCCCCTGGTGGGGTGTGAATAAGTTGATCAAGGCATTGGAATTTATGAATTCTAGAAAACGTTGAGCAAAGAGTTGGTACAGTAGTTTTCCCAGTTAATGGTGGGGTAGTTGAAATCGCCCATTATTAGGGTGTTGGGTTGTACCCTAATACTTTCCAGTGTATCAAGAAATGAGGAGTGTGAATCCTGGGGCATGGTGGGGGGTCTGTAGCAAGCTACAATTTGGAATGCGGTCTTGCCCAGAGTTAGTTGCACTTGGATAATCTCGGATGCATTATGCTGTGCAACTAGCCTGGAGGTGTGGATATCCTTAATGAATATGGACACGCCTCCGCCTTTAGTGCTTCTTTCTGGGTTAGGTGGCCGAAAGGTGTGGTATGAATTGAAGCCTGGTAATGCAGGGGTGTTCTCTGGAGCTTTGAACCAGGTCCTGTCACTGCATAGATGTCAATGTTCTCCATTTTAAGGAATGCCTCGAGTGAGTGCATTTTGAGGTGTAGACTTCTAGCATTGAGTAGCATTACCCTCAGATTTTGCTTGCTTGTACCTGTTACGGTGGTGAATTTGTCATTTGAACCTTGCCTAAAAAAGGCACTATAGGGGTGGCAAGAGTCTTAGCCAGTATCCGGAATCCTAAGGGCGACAGGTGCAGGCCATCTCTGGCAAAGCATCGTGGACTGTCGGTCATGTCGTCCCAGGCAGACAAATACTGGATCCCCTTACAATGACATCAGAAGCTTAGCCAATTGTTGAAGTCAATCATTTTGTCCTTGTACTGTGGTATCATTCTGGGTGATGGCAGGATGCTACTCAGGGTTAGGGTCATACCTGCCTGGGATACAAGATCGGAGAGCTCCTCCATGTCTCTTTTCATGTAGTCCAGGGAGGTACGTCTCAGGTCATTTACACCAACATGGACAATGACAATGTCATATCTGTACTTATTGTGGAGTGACCTGAGTGCATGCGTTATGTGGAGGATACTGGTACCTGACAGGCAGCTGACAGTAACTTTCTCCTTGTTTAGTCTAGTGAGTGGAACATCAGTGTGCCTGACTATAGTCTCACCTATGACTAGAGTGTGTTGGGTACGTTGTTATGCCTTGTGGGCTGTGTTTGAGTGGCACACTGAGTTTGTGGGCTACATGTCATTTGGGTTGTGTTGGGGGGTGGAGTTTGCTTGTGTTTATGCTTTGGATGTCCCTGATGCTTGGGCAGGTTTTTATTGAGAGCCTCCGCAAATGTAGGTGTGTTTTTGTGTTTCTATGTGTGTGTTTTGGTGGTGTAGGTTTTGAGGGACTATGTGTTGAGTGTGGTGTGGTGCAAGTGTTTACCCTCTCCTCTTGACTGTCTAGTCCAGTCTTGGGTGAAGAGAGCTTTGCTTCCAGTTTGGCTATATAAGTGCATCTCTCACAGGTTGTAGTGTTGGGTGGTAGGAGGAGAGGGTTGTCTGTGTACATGAGGCAATTGCTGCATTGCCTCAAGATGCCCAGATTCATCAGGTAGACAGGAGAAATCACTGGGAGCTGACCCTTAGACATGCCTGGATAAGTGCTTATTTATTAAGTACTAAAAACTGCTTTCCACTAGACAAGTGAGGAAAGTTGAGTGCTGTAGTAATTTGCAGCTTATGTAGTGCTTACAGTGAGTTCTGAACAAGTGCTGAGTTCAAAGAAACAGATTTGAGTGCTGAAACTAGAAAACTGGCTAGATATAAGAAAAAAAAACTAAGCTAGAAGGCTTCCCTCCAACACAGAAGGGCTTGGGGGCTCAGAAGCCTACAGTCTATACCACTAAACAGGAAAGGCAGGAAAGAAGCTTAAATTTTTTTTTCTTCTGTTTCCCAGATGCTCTCTTTGTACACAGTACGAGTGCCTGAAATGAGAATATGATCTCACTGTACTCAGTTGAGTGAGCAAATGAGATGGGCCCAGAAGGAGTACCCAAACACAAATTTACAAGAGGGGCAGGCAGTTTCAAGGCCACTAAGATTAACACCAAAACAAAAACAGGGAGGGTGGGTGGGACGAACTAAAGAGGAGAGTCAAAACTTCCAGTTCAGTTAATATTCCTACAACACAGTTAAATCAATTTAAATACTGTATTCTTTGAAAAAAAGTACAGATAAAGGTACTTAAATTCTCTTATACGTCCAATTGAATACAGCTATATCTAAGCCGGCCAAAGCAGAGGTTTTAAGCAGAAAATATTTCAAACTGTACCACTTAAATCGGCAAGGACAGAAAATCAAAGAATGTGGCTACCCTCGCACTTGCAATTCCTAACAGATAATAAATTTCAGCAAGCACTGACAAAAGAGCAGAGTCAAAACTTCCAGTTCAGTTAATATTCCTGCAACACAGTTAAATCAATTTAAATACTGTTTTCTTTCAAAAAAAAGTGCAGATAAAGGTACTTAAATTCTCTTATACGTCCAGTTGAATACAGCTAGATCTTAGCCAGCCAAAGCTGAGGTTTTTAAGCAGAAAATATTTCAAACTGTACCACTTAAATAGGCAAGGACAGGAAATCAAAGAATGTGGCTACCCCCACACTTGCAATTACTAACAGATAGTAAAATTCAGGAAGCACTGACTAAAGAGCAGAGTCAAAACTTCCAGTTCAGCTAATATTCCTGCAACACAGTTAAATCATTTTAAATACTGTATTCTTTGAAAAAAAGTGCAGATAAAGGTACTTAAATTCTCTTACACGTCCAGTTGAATACAGCTAGATCTTAGCCGGCCAAAGCTGAGGTTTTTAAGCAGAAAATATTAGACACATATAATCCAAGTAAACACAAAACGCAGTTTTTAAGTGATGATTTTTATTTATTAAGGAAAAAAACAATCCAAACCTATATGACCCCATGTGAAAAAGCAACTGCCCCTTTTGTTAAATCATGAAGTAACTGTGGTTAATCACATTTCTGGGAAAGCGGAGTTCAATTTCAATAGCCACACCCAGGCCTGATTACTGCCAGACCTGTTGAATCAAGAGATCACTTAAATAGAACCTGTCAAAGTGAAGTAGGCTAAACGATTCCAAAAAGGAAGACATCATACCGCAATCTAAAGAAATTCATGCCGCGATCTAAAGAAATTCCAGAACAGATGAGAAACAAAGTAATTGACATCTATCAGTCTGGAAAAGGTTACAAAGCCATTTCTAAAGTTTTGGGACAGCAGCAAACCACAGTGAAAGCCATTATCCCCACAAAGAGAAAACATGGAACACTGGTGAACCTTCCCAGGAGTGGCCGGCCTACAAAAAGTACCAAAGAGCACAGCGATTACTCATCCAAGAGGTCACAAAAGAACCCAGAACAACATCTAAAGAACTCCAGGCCTCACTTGCCTTAGTTAAGGTCAGTGTTCATGACTCAACCATAAGAAAGAGACTGGGCAAAATAGCATGCATGGCAGAGTTCCAAGGCAAAAACCACTGCTGACCAAAAAGAACATAAAGGCTTGTCTGACTTTTGCCAAAAAACATCTTGATGATCCCCAAGACTTTTGAGAAAATATTCTGTGGACTGATGAAACAAAAGTTTAACTTTTTGGGAGGTGTGTGCCCCGTTACATCTGGCGTAAAAGTAACTTAGCATTTCAGAAAAAGAACATCATGCCAACAGTCAAACATGGTGGTGGTAGTGTGATGGTCTAGGGCTGCTTTGCTGCTTCTGGAACGGACTTGCTGTGATTGATGGAACCATGAATTCTGCTCTCTACCAAAAAGTCCTGAAAAACAATGTCTGGCCATCTGTTGGTGAACTCAAGCTTAAGTGCACTTGGGTTATGCAGCAGGACAATGATCCAAAACACATCAGCAAGTCCACCTCTGAATGGCTTAAAAAAAACAAAATGAAGGTTTTGGAGTGGCCTAGTCAATGTCCGGACTTGAATCTAATCGAGATGCTGTGGCATGACCTTAAAAAGATGGTTCATGCTCGGAAACCCTCCAATATGGCTGAATTAAAACAATTCTGCAAAGAAGAGTTGGCCAAAATTCCTCAACAGCGATGTGAAAGACTCACTGCCAGTTATCGCAAATGCTTGACTGCAGATGCTGCTGCTAAGGGTGGCACAGCCAGTTATTAGGTTTAGGGGGCAATTACTTTTTCACATAGGACCATCTACGTTTGGATAGTTTGTTTTCCTTAATAAATAAAATAATCACTTAACAATTGCATTGTGTGTTTTATTGGGTTATATTTGTCTAATATTTACATTTGATTGATGATCTGAAACATTTAAGTGTGAAAACATGCAAAAAAATAAATAATCAGGAAGGGGGCAAATACTTTTTCATTGCACTGTAGCAATCCAGGCTCGAGAATGAAAAAGGACTGGCTGAATGAGAGGGGATAAAGTAGACATTTTGACAGATTTCCTGTTCCAGAGGAAGGTACAAGATTCATCTCGGATTCTGTAACTTCTGCTGGAGTCATAAGCTCTAGAAGTACAATATTTACTTTATGCACACAGATTGACAGACATCTAGTAAATCCCATGACTTCACGGCACCCATGTCAATGGAAAACAGACACAGGACTGCCAAATCATACACCAGTGCACTGTATGAGCACGTACATAAATACATGGAACTAGCCATACACAATAGAACCAAGACACTCTCCTCCAAAAAAGGAAGCCAATCTGGGGGTCCCCTGCCGTTAATACACTCTACAACAGAAGGAAGAAACTGTTGCAGAAAAAGGTGAAGTCCCAAGACTGGAAAAACTCCCTTATTAGCCTCAAAAAAAGTTGAGATCCCTCATCAAAACCTCTAAAGCCAGCTATAAAGACAAAATTGCAGCAGACACTAAAAACAACCACAAAGCCTTCTATAGTTATATCAAGAATTTCCACGGCAAAAGCCAGATCTGCTCTGAGTTACAGCGCAATGGTACCTCCTATACTAAAGCCAACAAATATTGCCAACATACTGGCCGACAGATTCAGTGCCAACTTTACCCCTCTCCCCCCCCCAAATGACCAATCACAATACCGGAGGAAAGCCAGGCACCCAGCATTACCAGGTTAAAGCTGCATTGCCCAAGGTAAAGAATACAGCTTCCATGAGATCCAACAATATCCCTGAAAGTGTTCTACATAAACCATAACGTGAAATGGCACCACATCTGTGTGCCCTGTTCAATCACAGCCTCACCTCAGGCTTTGTCCCTCACGAATAATGCACTGTAACAGTCATCCCACTCCATAAGGGGGGGGGGATTACATACCCTGGGAATTATTGCCCCATTAGCCTCATGAGTTTGATATGTAAGGCTATGAAGCACATCATCATGGACCTAATTAACAAGGATATAGGGAATCTCAAACTCTGGATCCCACACAATTTGGTTTTGTGAAGGGTAGATCATGCTTGCTTAACCTGGTTGACTTCTCTGAGTCAGTCACCAGAGCTGTGGAAGAGGGCAAGGCAGTTCTTACAGCCTACCTCGATTTGGCAAAGGCCTTTGATACCATTCCCCATTAAGGAATTATTGATAAACTCACCAAACTAGGCATCAACACCTATATCACTAGGTGGGTTGCAAACTGGCAAGCACAGATAGAACCCACAGTGTCAAAGTAGCAAACTCCAAGTCAGACTGCGGACCAGCCACAAGGGAAGTCCCAAAAGGATTGGTCCTGGGTCCTCTGTTTGGCATTTACTTCTCAGATGTCCAGGCCAACACAGAGGGACTCTGGCTGACCAAATTCACAGACGACTGCAAGCTGGGAGCCATTATTAACTCCCCAAGTGATGTAGACATCCCACAGAAAGGCCTCACTGAGACCAATGATTGGTGTCGAAACCATGGCCTTAATCTTAATGGCAAAAAATGCGTAGTCATCACCTTTGGGAAAAACTCAGTTCCAACTAATTACCACATTGATGGCAAAAAATGCATAGTCATCACTTTTGGGAAAACCTCAGTTCCAACTAATTACCACATTCATGGAAAACCACTGAACACTGAAGGCGTTTTAAGAGATCTGGGGACATAGGCTGACTGCAACCTCTCCAACCACCACAATGCCACTGCAGTCAGAAAGTCCTTCTATGTGGCACATCTCATTTCCAAGGGTTTTGCATCCAGGAAGAAAGAGGTCATCATCTCTCTCTAATCCTCCCTCATTAGGCCAGTCATCGAGTATAATGCTCCATTTGGCATGTACCTCACTAAACACATGCAACAGCTGGAAAGGCCACAAAAGTATCTCACAGAGAGGATCCAAGGCCTTAAAACACGTCCTACATGAACGGACTCAAAAAACTTCAGCTATTTTCTCTCATATCACCTACTAACAGGCACTCTTTGAATGACTTACAAAGCCATGCCCGACCCAGCTCTGTTAGAAATGCTACATTTAAAGAAATCACAATGTATATATATATATATATATATATATATATATACATATATCTATATATACATACATACACACACACACACACACACACACATATATATATATATATATATATATATATATATATATACAATCATTAT